>NC_054055.1:118031513-118188180 GCF_017639655.2 Falco naumanni
AAGAATATTTCACTCCATGAAAACCAAAATTAGAGCTCTTCTCAGACATTCTTGTATGTAAGTATATGTGTGTATGTGCATACATATATTATTATTTATACATGTACATTTATATTAACAGAAGATAAAGTGGAAAATGTTTCTAAACACTGCAGACTGATCTAAGGCTGAAAGCAATCTGTGGAGGTTAACCGATAACAAGAACAGGACAGAGATTTAGGGGGGAAAAAGAAAACACACAGACTACTGAAAAGATACAAAATTAGTTTTGACATATTCCTATTGATTTATCTAAACAAAGGAAGTTAGCTGGTCCTTGTGCTACTCCAGCACTGTGATGTGACAGAGAACTTAAAATTATTTCCAGAAAGAGTTGTGATACTGAAAGATCTGTGGTGGTCCAAGTCTGAAATCATAAAATGTAGTACAGGGAGCAGCATGTCGTGGGAATCACAGAAAAACTAAGTCAATGTTAATGTTCAGAAAGAGATGCAAGATTTACAAAGGGTAACACAATTTTGGAAGAGCTTGCACAGTGGAGCAGAGAGAGTAACAACAGAAGCATTAGCCCAGAGGAATTCTTCTTCAGCGGAATGGGGTGTGCTATGGGAGATCTTTCGTGCTGTTTGACACAGGGATTTCATGGATTTTTAGAAGCAGACAAGCATGACTGATATTAATTCTGAAGCAATCAAAGGTAAACGGATGAAATTTGGGGTGTACTGTTGTCAGCAAATTCCCATTAAGGGCACAAGCGCCAAACCTAGGTAGAAAGTTGAAATGGTGTTTACTGGAAGTGTATTTGTAAAAAAACCAAACCAAAACAAAAAACAAAAACAACAACAAAAAAAAAACCACACCAGGAAAGAATATTTCCTTTTGGATAAGACCAACCCCAAGACGCCCACCCTCCTCTTGCTCCTAGGAGCTGCCTGTTGGCTACAAGGCAAAGAGCAAATGAGTATTGGGGAATATGGGTGCTGTAGTTATGGAACAAGTACAAAAACTGGTAAAATTTCTACAAAGTCTTGAGTCCAGTAAAGAAGAGAAGTTATGGAAGAGATGGGTAGCCTGGACACGTCAGCAGTCTGGAGGCAAACAGCACAGATTTGTACATGCTTAGTTCTTACTTTGCAACGATGCTGTTTCCTCAAATTGCCATTTGGATTTTTTTTCGTACGTGAAGTGTTCAGCTGGAAAGTCAAACAAAGTTGCCACAGCATATGTATTGTGCTTTACAGGTGGACTGTAACGTTTTGCAGGAAAAAAGCAGTAGAATGGGATCATCTGCGTTAAGAACCAAGAGTCCTGGGTTAAACCTAATCCAATAAAATGTATATCCATGTAATGGAAATTTCATTAGGGGGACAGATGTTAAGAAAACAAGGTAAGAATGACACTGTTCCAAGTACACCTGTCCCTAGAGACAAATATAAGCCACAAGCACTCTTTGGAATTTCAGACTGCAGAAGAAACAGCCCAAACAAGCAGCTTGTAGTATAATATGTCCGTGGCAAATCTTCAAACAGAAAATGTGAAGTTAAGGGACTTACCTACAAAACTATGTTATCTATGCAAGTGCAAGGTGCTTTAGTGAATGATTGACCACAGCTCATTAGTTTACTAACTCAGTAGTACCTGTTTGAAATCTAGCTAATTCTTTTTGTGTGTGTGTTTGGGTACAACAGGATCATGTCGTTGTTGTGGTTTAACCCCAGCTGGCAACCCAGCACCATGCAGCCAGTTGGTCACTCCCCCTCACTCAGAGGGATGGGGAGGAGAAGTGGAAAGGAATGTAAAACTCAAGGACTGAGATAAGAACAATTTCATAATTTAAACAGAATAAAGAGGTAAGAACAACAATAAAAACAATAATAATAATAACAAAATGGAAAGGTGGGGGGGAAAGGGTAAAGCAAAAGCCGCATACACAAGCAAAGCAAAGCAAGGAATCCATTCCCCACCCCCCACGGGCAGGCAGGTGTCCGGCCATCCCCAGGACAGCAGGGCTCCAGCACGTGTAACAGCTACTTGGGAAGACAAACACCATAATGCCAGATATCCCCAACTTCCTTCTTCTTCCCCCGTTTATATAGCCAGCATGACGTCCCATGGTATGGAATATCCCTCTGGCTAGCTTGGGTCACCTGTCCTGGCTGTGTCCCCTCCCAATTTCCCATGCCCCTCCAGCCCTCTCACTGGCAGGGCCCAAGGAACTTAAAAGTCCTTGATTTAGTATAAACATCACCCAGCAACAACTGAAAACATCAGTGTGTTATCAGCATTGTTCTCACATCAGAGCCAAAACACAGCCCTGTACTAGCTACTAAGAAGAAAATTAACTCCATCCCAGCTGAAACCAGGACATTAGGGAACCACAGCTGTAGCGGCTCGTGACATGACTCGGTGGAGCAGTTGTTACTCCAGGGGCAGGCACAGGCTGGGGGACACTGGGCTCCCTTCCAGCTAGCACCTGGTGGCACGGCCACCCTGCCAAACCATCTGCCAGCCACATCGGCTCAGCTCTGACCTTTGCTGCTTAAGGTGATAAAAGAAATCAGTCTGGCCAAGGTCTTGATCCTTTCTATGGAGTGTCTAATTGCAGTAAAGGTTGTTTCTACTGTAGGCCAGCAAGAATTTGTCATTTTTATTGGTTGTTAAATTGGAAACTTTTTTTTTTTTTGCTTTAGTCCTGGTGGACCTCCTGTATAATTGCCTAGAGAATGATCAAGAAGTTTATCATAGTACAGATGTAGGCAAGGTTGCCCAAAAGATACACCTGCATACAGAACACATCAAAGCTGATCAGGAACAAAGAGAAGGCAAGTGACTTTTCTAATGTCGCAGGTCAGGCCAGGCACAGCAGCAGGAATAGCATCCTGCTCTTTGAGCCCCTAACCTTGCGCTCTACCTACCAGACTGCACTGCCTCAAAGGCAGAGCTTCCTACATCTTCCTTTCAGATACGTCCATGTGCACCTTTTTGCTTCACTTCAGTCGCTTTCAATGGAGGGTCTTATTTAGAAAGGCATAAGAATGAAATTGTGTCAATGACATAGTATGTTCTACATTACACTGTGTGTTATCACTCTTTGTGCTCAGTAAGTGCTTACTACTGCATTAAAAACTCTGCTGAAACGCACAGTCAGGATTGATGCATGTTTTCTAGATGTTTTTTTGGTGTAGTTAAGCCAGCAGGACAAAAAAAAAAAATATTACTAAAAGGAAGCTCGGTTAAAAAAGGACCCTGCATCATCTCTAATGAAAACAGACATTCTGTAGCCAAAAAGCAAAACAGTAAAAAACCCAAAGAGTCTTGAGCAAATTAACTATGCCAAATTTTTCCAACACTGTGTCAGATCGGCATCTGGCCCACATACTAAGATATAACAAAGATATAACTGCAGGCACATGATTCCAGGCGGTTAGCCAGATGCCAAGAGGACAAAGGACGTGGCTTCCACCAGCACCAAGGAGAGCCGGCTGCACCAGGTCCAGGTGAATGTGTTGGTGCCACAGCAGCGTGACTCCACGGGCTTAGGGAAGCCTCATCCGTACAAGGATGCCTTAACAATGTTGAACCTAGTCCAAAGCGCTCATTCCTGAAATGGATTTGGGAAACTTCAGTGTGCTTCAGACCGCTAAGAAGAGAGAAATTCAAGGAGAAGATTCCGAGGTGAATGGAGTTACACTAATTGAAACCAGCTAATGATGTGGTGGAAAGGAAAGTAGCTGTCAAGACAAAGAAAAGTATTCAGGCATCCATAAAAAGTAGAAATTAGCAGCTAATTGTAATGGACAAATGCCCAGGTCACTTTATTCACTGGTCTGCAATAACTGCTTCAATGGTTTCCTAATTTAAAGCCAACATGAGATAATCTAGTTCTAATTGAAACCAGAAATAAGCAACGGTACTGTGCTTCACACAAGGAGCCAGGATCGGACATTTTTGGCCTCTTAGTTCTGTCACGGATTTTTTATGTGACCTTGGACAAGTCACAATCTTTCAGTTTCTTATCTCCGAATTGGGGATTATATTCCACTGCTTCTACAGAGGTGCCGAGAGATAAACATTTGTTCAGATAATGTAGTGATAACATCTCAAATACAAAAATAAATTATGAGAGCTATTATCTTCAGGGCAAGGATAGAGACCTTGTATGCATTTGCGCTGCTCTTACCACAACATGGGCTTGGTCCTGACCAGGGTCTTCAGACACTATCATGATACAGATAATTAATGGTAGAAATAACTGTTTCAGCACGTGTGAGTAACTAATATGCAAGTAAGACAGGGATAGCAGATGAAGACGAAGCCCGTCATGCTACAGAGAAACTCTTCACAAAATGTTATTTTAAACAGTAGTTGTTGAATCAGAATGTAAAGTTAAGGATATGATGAATGAAAGACTGAAAATTATTAGCTTCTGATACAATTTTATTAGTCTACTAAAAACAAACTCAGTCCCAATTCATAATCACCAGCCTGGAAATTCATTCCTGTGGGAGTATATTTGGATTTTTTTGGGTTCTGAACAGCTAAAAGGGTCTGGCCAAATTCATCTGTCTCCCCAAAGGACATCAGCACAACCGGCAGTGATTGACACATCATGGCCATTTCTGGGTGTCACCAACTGCTGGGTAGTTACCACAGTAACTACGGGGAACAATTTATTTTTCACCTTTAGAATTGCCTGGATGAGACGTAGGCCCCCTCAAGAAGAATTTTTACTGAACTAAATAGATAATAACCTTCATACGGGCAGTTAGAAGTCCTGAATTATACAAGGTAGTTCATAAAGCCTATAGACAAGCTACTCACTGCTATTAAAACGATGGCTTTTTTGATAAATTTATATATAGCCACCTTGGTTTCTTCTGCATTAAATTATGCAGGACTTTTGCATAATGGGTAGGGAGAAGCTATTTTTCTGTTAATCTGGCACGATTCATGAATACTAAATTCACGTTGAAATAAAGGAAAAGACAGACACAGTGTACGATAGCTTTAATAGATCTAGTGCCTTCTCTCTGACTGAGCCAGCCACGCTTTTCTGCACCACAAAGGTGTCCCAAAGCACAAGCCAAAACATGAAGTTGTAAATCAGGTTGTTTCATTCAGCTTACGTCCAGGCAGATCTAACCAGGAGAATCAGAATAAGAAATGTTGGACCTACATCTCAGGACCTACTTCAGGAGAGACCTCCAAGCAGGTTTGATCATCACAGGATGCTTTTGAGAAGAGAGCTTACTAGTGCTACAACAAAATGTGCACCCTGCGGGGTTTTTCATTGACTAAATTACTTTTGTATGGATATTTCCATATTTCTCAATAAAGGAAAGTAAAAAAGGACTAGGGTAATGGTTTACATTCACAAAACAATGGATTATGAAGAAAATTGAAGAGATGCTGTAAAAAGTACCCTGTTCCTATCATGTATTCATGCAGAATAACTTAATGTATGTCTACATGTAGTGTACTTAATTTCTTTGTAATGCCAATCATGTGCTAATATTCTCAACTTAGCTTTGGCCATTAATAAGATGTGGGATCTGGATAAAAATATTTAAAGATAAATCTTTGTTTTCAAGGCATCCTATAAATCACAATAGTCAACCTTTTCAGATAGGGATTACTGTCTATTCTCATCTCAACTTTGTTTTAATCTTTAAAACACTAATATTAGTGTTTCCACAACATCATAAATCAAGTAAGTCAAAGCCAGAATGAGGCGGACAGCAGGTATTTACTCTGATGACTGCACCTGTCATGGTAAATACTAATGCCCCTTCAGCAAACTTTGCTATAAATAGGGATAAAAATAAAAGGCAGATCAATTCTGAGCATTTTAGCTGGAGACTTCAGAAAAAAGGGCTGAGACTTCAGGAGAAAAGGGGTGGAGGAGACATAGGCTGAGTTGACTGTCCTTAGAAATGCAACATCTTCCTTCGTCTTTTTTGAAAATCCCATATAAACTCTCTTACACACACACACACGCAACTTGGGCTACTTCTCTGCCTCACTGTTATTCAAGTAGCCCCTCAAGTAGGATCTAACACCCAGAATGCTAAGGCCACTACCAGATGGTGGAAAAGTTAAAATTGTAAGGAAATTATGTGAATAGCATGCATATTGCTCCCACATAAATCCAGCTGTTTGCATAAGAGTTAATAAAAATAACCTCCTATTAAAAAAGTTTAAAAGTTTGTTTCTGGAAGTTTTCTACTTCTGTATCCTCTCCACCCTCCATGCCACTTTTTAAGGCTTGTTCTATTGTTCAAAAAAATAAACTGATTTTTGCTTGTCCTTGGGAGTCTTATCCAGAAGATCTCTTTAGAGTAAGTTTCAAATAAATCAGGAAAATATTCCTATAATGCCTTTTGAACAGCAAAACAACTTTTAAAGAAAAAAATAAACAAAAGTTGTTGGGTTTATTTTAAAAAAGGCTTTTTGTTGTCTCTGTGGAAATTCTGAACTGTTCCTTTTGTCAGTCTTTACAGAAACAAAATTACAGACCAAACTTTCATCTTCATGTACGTGGTTATTTGGGTGACAGCTTTCTAGTCTGAAGAATCCTTTTCCTCTTCTACTTACACTCAGTTAGTTACTGATGGACTTTTAAGAGAAGAAAAGGACAAATCCATTGTCCATTGGACAAATCCATTAGACTTTGCAACACCTTCACAGAAAATAAATTTGGTTTATGCAAAAATGTGCTGTTTGAAAGTATTTTGATTTGTATCTAACCCAGTACTGAGTTCAGAGTAGTTCCTGGGGCAGAGAGGAGTTTAGCTCGCTACCTCTTCTGGCTTAGGCTTCAGGTGAAAAAGTGCTCTTTTCAAGCCTTCTAAAATCACTGCCTCTAAGAACTGCAACTGGAGTTCACAGGCGTAGATACCTCTTGTAAACTGTGATCTAAAAATCGTGTGCAAATAAAATCCTTCTACCTCTGACTAGGACTTTTCCTTCTCTGGTCAAAGAGCACACCAGCTCTGCCAGTCTCTCTCAGGCCTCTATTCAGAAAGACACGTAGGGGGAAAGAATAAAAAAGAAAAAGCTAGGCAAATTTTAATCATTCTGTGAAAGGAACACAAGTTTCTCAATATTAAATAAGAAAAAGCTGAAGTTTCAGCTTACAGTAATTGCAGATTTTTTTGAGCATTTAATGCAGGTGTTTACAAAGTGAACAATCTTCAGCTTTCAAATTTGAAGACTCAGCTTCAGCTTCTAGGATTTGGTCTCTGCAAGTCAGTAACGCTGCCACTGGGAAAGGGGAGCCCCAAGGAGGACACACGGCCAGTGTCTGAGCAGCCACAGACAGATTCATTTGCACTGAAGCTGCAATATTTGTTCAGGAATGAAGGAGCTCAAGCTCTCAGACGAAGGGGAAGAGCACTACAAAGAAATTAGTCACTCATTCTATATCTTGCTTTAGAAATAACCCAGCAACATGCCTGAATGACCTTACTCTTTTGCTGCATTAACTCCTTTAAGCAGGCAGCTATTGCTGTTCCCTGCCCTGCCCTGACTACTCTATTAAGTCCCAGGCAATCTCCTCGTAAGACAGTGTGTAGCTGGTGAACTGTCACCTCCAGCGATCCACCACATGAATGAAAACTTCTCTAGGAAACTCTGCTCCTTTTATATCCATATCCAGTCATCATCTATTCATGCTCTGTCAAAATTTCTTTTGCATTTGAAAATTTTTATTGTCAACCCCTGGATTGGTTTAGGAATCTCCAGGGTCTCATTTATACACCACAGCACATTGCAGAGCCTTTCTTCATTACTTTTTTTTTTTTAAAGATCCAATCCTTAGAGAGTAAGGTCACAAGACCCACTAACTATTGTGTTTAGTAACACAAAGACAATGCTCTGTTCTTATAAAATTCAGCAAAGCTTTAGCCAGGGAGATTTACATACCCAAATCCCTTGGCGATAGAATTCATCAGCCCCTGGAATTATTAGAAATGAACAAGGACATGCATTTATCAGGGTGTGCTGCATCCTTTTTTGTCCTGACAGGCTTGCTCTATAGTGGTTTAATTCTTGTTGGTAGAGAGTGTACAGAGTGTATCAGTCACATATCACTTAAACTGGAGCTGAACAACAAAATAGAAAGGAGAGATGCTCGTTAGTTCCAGGGAAGGCTTTTGCTGTTCTGTAAGTCCTGCTGTTTGATACATCCAGCGCTATTCCTGTTGGTGATGATATTAATATTTTCTATCATTTTAAGGGTAAAAACAGGGCCTCGAATCCCTAAAGCTTGTAAGTATCAAATTAAATTTTGCTTAAAATTTTCCTTTTCGGAAAATATTTTGGTGTCAAATCTTCTCAATTTTGGTGTCAAATCTTCTCAATTTTGGTCATGAAAAGGCAGGTGCATGATTTCTAAATGAGTACTTTCCAAGATTTTAGCACTAAACATACTTCACAACGCCTGTCCCATGGTCCCATAAAGACTGCTGAAACACTGCTTCTGGAGGTGCGCTAACTGCCCAAACACAGCACACATTTCAGAATTTGTAACGAATTTCACTGCCACTTTCAGATGCTATGAAGCAGTAATTTCTAAAAAAGGAAAGTTTCTTTTCTCAGCAGCATACTTGCATTCCCATGCCACAATTCCGCATGGTGTAATACAGGCATAAGGAAAAGTGTTACAACTGATCTTTAAGAACTGACCAAAGGCTTTACTTTGTTAAGATTAGCGTTGCATTCAAGGATAATTTTTTATATTTAATTTCACATAACTTTTCTTAGCCTATTGTGTTGATTTCTTGAAAAACATTTTTAATGGTGCCAAAACTAATAGGATTATGGATATTATGGATAACAGATTATGGATTAAGAATTGCTATCTCAGTTGTAGATTTTCTCAAAAGTGACTATCAAAATGATGTCTGCTATCATGCTGCTTTCTCAGAAGCTGAAAAGGTTAATTCACCTCTTATTTACTCAAGTTTTATATAGCAGAATATTATACAAATAACTGAAAAGAGACTCAAATCCCGAATAGCTCAACAGCCAGTCAACCCGAAGTGGAAATATACTACAAAAAAGAATTCAGCATTGTGCTTCAGGTTTCAAAATTGTTATCACACGCCAAGGCCCACCCAGAAATTAGGACTCCCACTGCAAAAGGCCCTTTAGACATACAGCCTAAGGAACTGTCTCACCCTGTCATCAGTTACTCGGTTACCTAAGCAGTAGGTGCTCTGGAAATTTTAGTTTTGTCATCACAGAGATATAAAACAGAAGCATTGAAGGCGGACAGACATCCTAATTTAATGCAGAAAATAAGCATCAGCAAACACCCCGGGGTACCTTCCAACATATATCTAGGTCTTAAAGCAAGCCAGGCAGGTAAGTACAACTAAATTCCAGTTCTTCCCACGTATTTTGATCAGCTAGGAACTATTATTTCCACTGCCCCGCAGCCTCTGCCGGTCCTTCTTAGCTACTGGATCTGGGCTCCAGCACAGAAAAGAAGACGGGAGACGGCAGTACCAAGTGATACTCCGCTTGCCCTCCTTGCACTCATTCACTTTGTGGGGTGGACCTAGGAGAGCCAACATACACTTAAATGAAACCACATGGTGGGTTTTTTTTTTCAGCTGTATCTTGTAAAGTTGAGTAACATGGCATACAGGAATTAGTTAAAAATGACTTGTGGTTTCATCGTTTTCCAAGCTCCGTGAGGTTTTCATGCTTTGATTTTCAGAGACCATATGTAGCATTAGAGAATAAACGAAGTTCCTCTGTGTTTAACCCTTTCCCTTACCTACCAGCATACATCTTTGCTCTATAAATAGACTCCCCCATTCACAGCAACCTACTGAAGGTATTTACACACAGAACATGTGCCAGCCTGTGGATACACTATCCCACTGTTTTAATACTGAAAACAACGACTTATGATTTGCCTGAACAGTACCATCTTTGTAGAACACTAGCAAGCTTTCCCGGGACTGCCGGTCTGTATGTTTATCTGAAGACAAAGCTGAGAAGCAGCCTGTTAGAAAAAGCAGAAGCAATCTTGCTGCTTCTACATTAGACAGTCAAGACCCCCTGAAGTCAGGTGGTCCACAAGACATTACCGAATCAGTGCAATAGAAGTGCAATGCTGGGTCCACTTCTAAGATATGACAAAGATATCTAAGAAATTGCAAAACTTGGACAGACTGACAATAATGTACTTGTGGTCATCCAGATGTTCAAGCTGTTAGCTCAGTTTTCCCAGCTCTGGGAATGGTAGCTGCGATATTTGGCTGGCAAGCACATCTCCATTCTTGGCATTTTGATGGAGCTCAGGGGAAGCAGAAACATGATACAACTGGAAGGCCCAGCATAGTCAATGCCTAAAATAGATTTTTACAGCAGAGGATCAATACAGAGCTGCAGCTTATGCACTGAACCTTTTTTTGTTGCGGGGAAATAGCCCCATTGATGTCTGTGTGCCAACATTAAGGATGCTCCTGCCACGGTGAAAGTTTGCAAATGGATAGAGCATTGAGGCAACAAGGAGGCAATGAGTGATATACAGCGAAAGAACAAAGGAAGATGTAAACAGAGATTAAAGACAACTGGTTTAGGTTTGCTTGGTTGGGAGAGCTGGGCCCCAAGAATTCTTTCACAAAGTGAATATTTAATGGAGTAAAATTTTGTATTGCAGAATTTATGATGACAAGGCATTTCTAGAGCTGAAAATGCAGCTGATGATTATACAGCACTAGTTGTTCTGACAAGTGCGTTTTGGAGGTGCCAGAATGCCAAGCGTAGGAGTAACACTTCCCGATCACTACAAGAGAAAGCTCATACAAGTTAAATATGAAAGTGAGTAATGATGGGGGTATTTTCTCCTGACTGGACAAAAGTTTCTGTTTTAAAATGAAATTTTAATAGCCAGAGGTCTGTGTCTATGCAAACGTGGGAATGGAGTGAGGAAGGAGAGGTCCACCACCTTCAACAGAAAACCAAGAAACAAAATACTTCTCTTCTTGTGGAACCTGCCTTTAATTCAGCAGGGTTTGAGTTTTAAAATTCACAGATCCCTGAGAATTTTTCAATGAAAACAGGAACTTTCTGTAATGAGCCTAGTAAAGTGTAGTCGCTGTTCCAAGTTACTTGCTACTAGAATAAGTCTATATACCCCAAAAGCTAAATGTCCGATTTAAAAGATACTGGTGTGAGGTATATATCTCTTTAGCCCAGAATGCTCAAGTTAGTATTAATTATTCTAGGCTCTTGCAATACAAACTTCTGAACTTTTACTGGTAGAAAAATCAGGGTAAGGGGGAAGGGAATAGGTCTCTAACAGCCCTGGTTACAGCCAGTTATGTGTAATAAAGTCTTTAATTAAGTAGTGCAAGTGATCTCTGTGAGCTCTTTTGGGATGGGAAGGTGGGGATAGTGGGATTACAACCCTCAGCACTAAATCAACACACACCATTATAGGCACATATGGCGCAAGTGGAATTCAGTAGAAGTTTTAGACACCTGAAGCGAAATCACCCCCGCTGCTCTAAAAGTTATCCCTTTAAAGGATAGGAGTAAAGGTCATAGCTTATGCCAAATATAAAAATGAAAACTAGGGACAGGAAACGGTGTTCAGATGTTACAGAGCTTTAAACCTGTTTAATGTCTGCTCTGGGCCTTCCATTTGTCCAGGCACTGCACGCAGGACCTGCTTTGACCATGGCAGATATACTATAGGCTCATTTTTTAACCATCAAAACAACGGCAGCAGCTGACAAAAAGCGGTGTGCTTTTGCTGTATGGCATATTGCAACAGGTCATATTTGTAATAATGAATTAGTGGACATAAAAAACATATTTATAGCTGCCCTACTTCCATTCTGTTAGGTTATTTATAAATAATTCATCAGAGTTCTTATGGTCCATATGTAGTAACAAAATATAAAACCTCTCATTTCTCCAGGACAGAATAAAGTGAGACTAACAGAACCAAGAAACAGGACAGAGTTTCCAGCTGTGCATTTCCAGCTGGAATCACAGAAGGCTCCCTTCGGCTACGTGTGATGAACAGTGGCTCTTAGGGCAGGACAAAAAAACCCAGAACATGTACTTTATCAAAGTTAACTCGGAGTCTAAATTTAAACAGGGATTCTGTACTTTAAAAAAAATAAAATCAAGATGGGACACTACACATTCAGCACAGTTCTGCAAATGTTCTGTTAAACCAATTGTTGCAAGTATTTTGTTGATGATGAAAAATGCAAGGAAATGAAAACATTGCAAAGATTATATAGCAGTAAAAAAGACTGAGACTGAAAAATCTAGAAAAAATAGTACAAACAGTATAGAATTAAAATGTTATAACTTTCTGCTTGCTTCATAGCATGACTATAAGGATATAGTAGCATTTTCAGTTCCATTGCATACTCCAGCTTTCAGTGGTTTGTCAGCCACGTGAAAATTCATGTGGGGCAAAAGGATATTTATTCTACGCACCATGAGGTCTGGGCCCTGGGAAAAAAGACTGCCCCTATGGTTAAACAAATAGAGAAGAAAAATACCATGCCTTTTTCCAGCTAAAGATCTTTGAATGTATTTCTTACGCCATTCAGCAGTGATTAGAGTCTGAACCCACATTGCACGTGCGAGGCCCGGACAAACCCATACACACCACTCCTCGCTGGTGCCACAGGACCATTTATTCCATCAGATGAAGAGCCGCTTCCTATTGAGGAAACGTCTTTATCCAACAGCAATTACTACATACGTACCTTAACTTACACCCTGCAACCCAGGAGATCAACCAGGTCTTAAGGAGACTAACAAAACCTTTTCTCAAAATCATCTGGTTGGAGCAGGGTAAAAGTTGCCACAGCCTATCCTAAGGGCAGTGGAGGTAGGAAGTGAATTGGCATCAATTTCCAACTTCAAGAAGCAAGCTGTTGACTTCCAATTATATCTTCTTCACTGAAAAACTGAGAAAATAATATAATTGTGGTTTTATTTTATTCCTGATTATCTTCTGCTAGAAACACTTTCTTCCTATAGAGGTTAAGTTTCTCACATTTTCTGCACCATATTTGACCTATGAACAAATGCATGAAGATTATTTTTTATTAGCAAATTCCTTCGCTTTTAAAAAAAGTGGTATTATAATCACTCTTATACACCTGGGAAAACTGAGGAAATTATTATAATACAGTCTTTACATCTGGTGTGGAGGCTATGATACATTTGCTGTAAGGTGACAGATTACTACTCTCAGACTTTGCATACTAGTAACCATTGCTTACTTAGTATCTGCAGGTACCAGACTCATGACAGACCAACAATATTTCTGTCAGTCCCCTGCAGTACAAAGTTGCATTTGTCCACTGTATAACCAACAAATGCAGCGAGTGCATCGAGGAAAATAAAATTTCAAATCAGTACTGTACCTGAAAAGATTTATTTTATTTTTTTTAGTGAGAAAACTAGCATGCAAAGAGAACCACTATTGACCATGGGTTGAGCGCAGTACTGCTGTGTAACTATTTTACTAATATGTGGGCTGGTAGCACCGGGCATCTCGTTTCCAGCGCTGCTGTTACTAGCCAGTTGCCATTAGGGCAATGTGATTCCAGTGTTTCCCTGCTTTGTCAGAGTGGTGGCTCAGGGGTGAAAAAGATCCCTACATTAATCAAAAGCCTTCTAAGAGGTGGTAGGGGCGATGAGGGAGTGGAATGGAGATGGGTTACATTTCCAGGGGTCTCCAGGTAGATGGTAAGACACAGGCAGCAGTTCTCGCAGAGGCAGCCCAACCAAGAAGATAAACCACATGGAGAAGGGGTGATAAGAAATCATGAAGAAGGGGTAAACTACAAGGTGAAGCAGGCACGGATGCAGACCATTCCCTGTTTTGAAGTCTATCCACTTCTTTCTGGTTCAGTTCTAAATGCACGTCTTGCTTTAAGAAGGCAATTTAGTAGTTAGTCATCATGAATACTGTTTCCAGGGGGGCGGAAAAGCTAGAGACAGCAGAGCTGACTTAGGGCTGCTAAGGCAGCCGTGATAAATCACAGGGGACTGCAGTCTGCACATGGTGGGAATGGAGTGTGAGTCAGCTAAGAGGTGATGGATGCCTCGGGTTATTTATTCTGGAGGATGCCAGGGTGAGCTGGAAGTGCAGTTATCCCTGTGACTGCAATAAATCCTCTGATTAATAAAGTTTGTGTTTGAAGTCAAATGATTCTGAACAGTCAATGGATTTTGTACGCACACCCATCCCTGTCCCCTCTCCCCCTTTTTTCTGCCTCTTGTTTAAAAAAGACATTGCCAAACAAATATATTTAGCAGGCAAGGAGCAAAATGCCACCACAAATGAGGCAGCTAGTAACTAAACTAAAAGTTAAATCAGTACACAGTAGTTAAAGTACCCAGCTATCCGAAGCAGTTATCTTTCCAATATTAATAAGAACACCGCTTTGAATACAGGTAAATTTTAAATTTGTTCAGCTAAATTTCTGTATCTAAGACGAGGTACTTCAGTTCCCATGGCTTCTGTTTTGGCAGCGTAACTACTTTCCAATGTCAAGAACATGAAGGTGAGTTTGAGAGGTTCTGGCTGTTGATGTTATTTAGTTACTATGTTAAAAAATAATTATCTGATGCCTACTACAACTGAGAAAGTGAGTCAATTCTTCAAAGGCTGGAGTAAACATCACATAATAGAGTTGGACAAAACAGAAGGAAATTGTGATTAGCAGGCAGTTTGCAGTCTCAGTAAACAGCAAAAAAAAACACCAGAACCAACCAAACAAAAAAAACCCAGTCCTGATTTATGCCTTAGTAATAGATATCTCTATCGGAATTCCTTGCTTCAACAGCGCACAGAAACTTGCAGAAACACAAATAAATTCACAATGCTTCTTCAGGTATAGCTATAGTTCAGGGTAGTGCCCTTTTCACGTTTATTTATTTAATGTCTTGAAGTCACTGCTTTTAATTCCCTGTTCCCTAATAGGGGATGAAGCGAAGGTGGAGAAAACCAGATCACAACCAGTATTTCTTACACTGCCCTGAATCACTGAGGCATTTGGATTCACAGAACTGAGCTGTCATTACCCATCGCAGGTAACGCTGCACACAGATGCTGCACTCTCACAGTTACTCAGGGCCAGACGGCCACCGCACCAGCTGAGCGGCCACCCCCAGCCAGGGATGGAGGGTCTCTCTGAGCAACACCACCTGGCCCAACGCAACTTCTGACTTTCCCGTCTTCCTCCACATTCCACGCTTTCCTCCACATTGCTCTCTGCACCCACCTCTGCAGTGGTGCCAGGAGGGCGTGAGGGAGGGTAACAGTTGGAAAAGTTGCACGGATTTTAAGTGTACACAAACCTTAAACATGTTTCAACATTTCCTAAAAATCCCAAAAAACATGCTGTTTGTTTCATTTCCCTCGCAAAAAAAGCAAACAAGCCAACAGTAAAAAGAAAAAAATATTAAAATTTATTTCAGACAGACAGAAGAATTCCAGGCTTCTCCAATGCCCGAGTTGCCATTTACCCCAGGCTCAGCAGGGTAAAAGCATAATCTTATTCAATCCTCTATATAGGCAGCTGGAGATTTGTGGGGTGGGTTGTGTTTTGTGTTTGTTTTTTTTTATTTTTTTTTAAAGAGAGGATAATGCAGGGAGATAAGTTACATGTGTCCAATGCCGTAGAGCAAGTTGCTCCTGATTAGCGGTCTTCTGTAATGGTAATGCAGCACAGTCTTTGGGGGATTGCAATTGATCTCTTTTGAAGATATACAGTGTGCCCCTTCATTGACCCAGCCTTGGAGACTGCAGAGTGCACTAGCAGCGGAGGATGGGAGAACAACTTTGAAGGCACTTTAAAATCCACGTTAAGAATTTAGGTTGTGTTCAGACAATTTTCAGTTAGCACTGTTTGTTTGCTTGCTTTTAGCAGCCTTGTGTTGTTACATCAATGCTACTTTAGTTAATAGTTAGAGATAAAGACAATTTTAAATCTTAAATATCTGGGTCACTCACACCCTGGTAATGGTAGCAACCCCAAGTTTTGACACCGACTGCTTGTGCAGTTGCACCAGTTGTATGAATCCTTTCCATGACATCAGAGAAATCTGTAAAACCAGGCTGAGCTGCACCATTCCTCAGAAAAGTTAGTTTGAGCTGATCTTCAGAGTTTCAGTGATGAGGACTCCACTGACTCCCTAGGCATTCATTTCCATTGCTTGCTTGAAGAGATTTCTGCATCAGGAGTGGTGAACACAGTCGGTGTCGAAGTAGTCGCTCAGGGATTAAGGCAATTTAGGAAGCCACTTGCTTATACTTACAGAGGCCATTATGCCAGAGCTGAACTCGGCTGCAGAGCGAAGACACGTTCTCAGTGCCATGGTGAGCATATGCCAAGACCACCTCCTTCGTCCTTTGCCTTCTGCCCCTCCGAGCCTCTTAGCTCAAACCAAAGGACTCTGAGTGAATCAAGCAAGGAAAGATCCTGCTATCTTCCTACTCCAAGACAGCCTCAGCCAAAGACAGTGGGAAAGAACCATCTTTAGGTTTCACCCGTAGTTTTCTCATAAATAGATGGTTATCAGTTGCTAATTTACAGTCCCATCAAATCCCCCCAGTTTCTGCATTTCTCCAAAGTAGCTACTGTCCTATGGTTAACAAGGCACTGCTGCTTCAAGCTCCGTCATCACAACCTCTGTGCAGCAGTGACATGTCAATAAAATGTCCAGAAGAAGGTGAAAAACATTGTGATAATATGACATGGAATTTACTAATCTAGGTTAGAAACAGCAAAGCCTACCAGCTGTTTAGAACTGTTCCTATTATTTGCTGATAAGCTCCTTGTATCCCTTTAAAATGTTACCTGAAAACCTAATTTTCCACAGTCAGGTCCCAATTTAGACACATTGTTATGAATTATAGACCACCCATATTTCAGACAGCTCTTAAACGTTTTCCTGGTTGAGGATGGACTCCTGAAACATTCAGAATAGAGAGATTTTAAGGAAAGGAAAAACAACAACAAAAAAAAGAAGAAATTGGATCCAAGAGGCTGCAGAGCTTACAGGGTGCTGACTGTTTGTCTGTTATGCTTATTCCTGATTAAAATCCTTTCAGCCAAGTTATCTAAGCTCTGTACTCTCACCACACTTGGCTAGCTCAGGCAAACAGAAATTCACTAAAGAGAGGTTTTGCTTAATTTTTCTCAGCACATCATAACTGCAGTTGACTGGAAAGCACATTTTCCAAGTGATTTTGACACAGAAGGAGGAATTACATACATTGTTCTGTTGTAACTTCAAATATCTTCTCCTCTATAGGCGCCACTCATTTAAAGAGCTTTATGCTTTCTGTTGCAAGCAAATGTAGTCAAAAACGAGCACAAATGTACACGCAGGGATGCAGTTTGCCAGCTCACCCCTGAGCACGCATCCACACCGAGGGGCTGTGCCGATGGCTGCTGTGCAGCCAACCCACCTGTCAAGACACAGAGAGAAGTTGCTTAAAATAAAGAATGCCTGGTGTAAATCAAATATTGATGAAAGGAGGCCTGAATCACCTGCCTCCAGGTCCACAAGGCACTGCAATAGTTGTTTTCAGACTCATTTACTGAGTTCCTTTCACGTTTTTTCCCTTCATTAATTTACTGGGGAAAGCTAAATGGATAGACAGGAGCCAGTTGTCTAAAGAGCAGGCATTATTGTAAGCACTGCTGATTCTGATAGTCTTTCCCCTTTACCTTCCTGCTTAAATTAAATGCTCCCACACATCCACTCTGTACGCGCAATGAGCAGAGCATGGGCACAGCCCTCTCTTTGTATTATTCAACATCAGGATGTGTTTATTCAGCATTTTACCAGCTGTGTGGTTTAGACCAGCTGATCAGTCTTGACCTCTCTGGCTCTTCTTGGTCTTGGGAGCTTTCACCATGGTGCAGATACCAGGGCTTCAGGAGGAGAAGCACGCTTTAAGGAGGTGTTTGGTCTGTCTGCGTGCTCAGCTCTTCTTTGGGGCAGTGGGCAGAGAGAGTTTGGAAGAAACTGGATACATGAACACATAGGGGTGCATCTGTCCTCTCAATTTTAGGGATCTGGCTACTAGCCAGACATACTATTTTGGCATTTTCCACCAGTTTGGAGAGGGTTGTATTATTTGTTTGTTTGGGGGTATGGGGGTTTCTGTCCTGGATTAAGAAGTGTTAAAAATCCAAAAGGAAAGAGGGAATGGAATGAAAACAGTCATGTAGGGGGCTGTGAAAAATAACATCACTGTGAAGCTGGGATAATAAACAGTGACCCATGATGATCGTTACTGAGCAGCTACAAAAGCACTGAGAAAAAAGGAAACATCATTCAGCTGCGATAGAGTCTTTAAGTAGCTGTCCTGCAGCAGCTGAGCATCCGTTCAGATGGTTGGAAAACCAGCAGGGTTTGTGGGGGCCCAGACGTACATGGGATTTTGCTGTTAAAAAGCTTGATGTCCTCTCAGCACCGATGGCAGGAGCACATCTGAAGGTACAGAGCATCTGTTCGGTTCCATTCTCTAAAGCTGACCGCAGCCTCGGCACAGAGAACATTTAACTGTTGCCCCCATGTACTTCCTGACTGATACAGGATGCTGTCTCCCACAGCAATAAAGGAAATGATAGCCTCCCATATACATTCAAGTAATAATAAAATAAGAAGTACGTAATAATAACCAGAGCCATATGAAATATGTACTTCATGAACCAAAATTAAACCAGAGAAATGGCTAAGCATGAAAGGTCAGGGCTCATAAACTGAACATAATCTCCTGTGCTTTACGCTTCCCTCCCCACAAGCAAATTAAATTTTAATGATTTTTGGAAGCTCTTACTGCTAAATACTCTTTCCAACCTTCTGTATGAATGACGGCATAACCCTAAGGCCAGTGAGAGTGGCCAAGCCCACGTGCTTTTACATGCAAGGTGCTGGATTATTCCCTAAAGCATACAGCACACAGCACAACAGCCCCGATGGGATGGCGCAAGTCATTAGAACTGAAAGCTTTGGTCAGGGGTCAGGAGATCCGGATCTCCACTGCTCCAGTACTGACAATCTAGCTCAAATCTCTCCTGGAGCAGAAGACAAGGGTACTGTGTACTCTTTGCATAAAATTTAAGTATCCACACTAACGGTAAGATGTTGGGGGACCAGGCTTGAGGTAGTCAGCAAAGGTAATTTATGAATATATGTGAATAACTGCAAATCTTTTCTTCAGAACACGTGCCTATTATTTTTTCTTTCTTACTCTAGTAAAGTATTAACACGAGTATGTCATATTCTGAACTTTATTCAGTACCCACAAATTAAGATGATGAAAGAAACTGAAGACCTAAAACGGTTTCTAAGATATTCTTTGGCTTCAAATGAATATTTGCAGCCTTCATATCGCCATCAAGCAATTACAGGTGTCAAGATGGGAAGGGACATAACCCAACAGCAGCATGAAATCAATGCGGACCCTAGCAAGTCAAGCTTTAGGGGGCTGGTCTGGTGAGGCTAGGATAAAGAAAAGAAACTTGGACTGAAATACAACACAGGCTGGGCACTGTGTGACCTCAAGCCAGCTGCTTGCCCTACTGTGCCTTAGTCAAACCAAATATTCACCTGTGTTCATCTTAATTGCGAAATAAACAACAATCAAAACTGGCAGCAGATTTTAAAAGGGTTGTTCGTTGCTTATTCAGTTACTTGAACTAGATATTCTGTTAACATATCAGTTTAAAGCTTGATTGTTTTCAAATAAAATAGACACAAAAATACAAAACCCCACTTTGCACTACTGGTTTTAAATTGCTTATTTTCAGACAAAACACACGTTTAAACTGGATGAGTTAAAGCTTTCTTAAAGACATTCTACAGTGATTCAGATGTATTAATTTACATGAGAAAGGGATGGCTTTTTCTGAATGCATTCCAAGCATACAAAATCATGGCATTCACATTAGAAGACAAAACTTCTAAGTACAACCAAACTGCAATTTTTGTGATAAACAAAGATTACTTCTATTCTCCACCTGCACATCACCATTCATTAAAAAAAAAAAAAATAGAGTCTGCAGCGGTGAATCTTTCTTGGTTTACAGAAGAAGAAACTGAAATGAGGTCCCATGCAGTCAGCAAAAGAGTCTGGACTAAAACTTGTTCCCAACTCTTCCTACTTCAATTGTCAGACACATTGGGAATCAGTGTTGGGTTTGTAATTTGTGTTGTTTAGCAGTATGGGCGACGTGGCTGGCAGAAAGTAGGAGTGACAGCGGAGATGTATAAATATGAAAAGCAAGCCCTTTCTGATGTGAGACCATGGTGACGACAACTGCAGAACAAGCCTCCCTTTACGAAAATCAGATCATCTCGAGGTCATTATCACACTTGCAAAAACCCTGAGCATCACTGACTTTTCACAGCTTTTGTGCTTGCCCATCTGTCATTGCTTCCTTGTCTTCCTCGTACGCCAGTGGAATGAAGGCGATCGAAACCGGCAGGGTAATTAACGGGGCCGCTATCTCAGGAGGTGCCCCCTTTTCTGGCTTGCAACTCTAATGTATTCATTAGAGACAGGCAGTACAGTTAGCAGCATTCCTACGCTTCCAGAAATTGTGGTTCACTGCTTCAGCATAAGCTGTACACTCGGTGGGTTAGAGAAACATTTATTTAAAAAAGAAGAAAAAAAAAAAAGAAAGAAAAAGGAAAAAAAAAGAAAAGAAAGACAAAGAAAGAAAGAGGGTAGGGAGACACATGCCATGAAGAAAAACGTATTTTTCTGAAGGACTGATTACTATTTAGCTTTCCAGCCTAAACACAGACCAACGGCTAATTCTAATAAACTCACAAATAAGAAGTTGCATAATGAACTCCAGAAACCACATTCTGGAAAGTGCTGTACCTGCTGTTTTCAGCTACTTATGGAGGTGATGGAAATGCTATACCTCTTTGCACCTGCTCCTGCTAGTTACTCCTGAAAAATTTTCCTGCACAAATTGCAGCAGAGCCAAAACCACTGTGCACTTGCACAAAAAACAGCTCTCAAGAGCTGGAATGGAACTTCTCAGAGTTGAGGCAGCAGCAGCTATTCCCCTCATTCACCTCTTCTCCTGCTGACGTGGAGAGGAACGTGGATCCATTTCAGCAGCCTACCTTTCAGTTTTGCACCCTCAGCAGAACCCACAGCATCCTGAATCAGTTTACACCCCTGCCTGGCCACAACCCTTTAATTAGAGTCTCTACAGCCCCTGCTACGGTTACAGTTGTAACAGCAATTACCACCATAACATCCCCCTCAGATGCAGACTGGTATTTTTGCTCTCCTGTCATCACACCTTCCACCTAAATTTCTTATGTGAGGTTTGCTACTGAAAGTCCCAAGTATTTCTGTTTTCTGCTTGCTCACTTGCAGCAGCCCGAGCCGCTGGCACCAAGAGGAGGCATGCCATCACTTCGGCAAGCACCCTGCAAGGTGTGAGAAGATGTTCTAAAAACACCAAGTAGAGGAGAAACTATACAAATTCAACCCACTTTTTCCAGGATTTTTGACTTGCTATTGATCCGTATGACTCATTCAATGAGATCATTCACTTTTGAGAAACAAATCCTGCATTAATCTCATATCTTACAATTCTGGCAATTTCAGGGTTTTGCTGGAGCTCTGAGATGGAGCTACAGGCTGTGACTTTCTCTTTTGGACTGTGCAATCCTTTGTCACTTGTATCTATGTAAAGATGCATTTATACTTTTGTGGATTTGAACTGTGAGTTTTGCAGCACGTTACTGAGGTAGCTTTCCACTCTATTGATGTATTACGCAGCCAAAGGTAGGCACAGAATTAAAATTTTATCCTAAGGGCAAGATGCTGGTTTTCATGAGATGAAGAACTGAGGTGGAATGTGCTGCATCCCTCACTGTTACTTTTGGTTTTGGGGGAAAATATAACTTACACTGAGATATGCTCAGATTAGACACATTTGAGGGATACTTGGGTTAGATTCAGAACTTCACTATGATTTGCATTTAAAAATCAAGGAGGGATATTTGTTGGCATTGAAGTATATTTTATATTACATACAGATGTTAATAACTGATTGGAAACAAAGAGGTCCAAAAAGCCCCATCACTGTTAAATCTGTGTAAGAGTGAATCTTCCATCATTGAAAAAAAAAAAAAAAAAAAAAAAAAAAGACCAGGTCTACACTAGGGTGACACAGATGATATAACACAGGAGAAACCATAAAACCAAACCAGGTAGACCTTTGCAAAGTGAGTATTGATCAAAATATCAGAGAAAAAAATCCCCACCAGAGCTATTTTTGCTTTGGTTTATAGAAGGGACACGTTATATTCCACACTTTTCAAAGAATTACAGGTTCTATATAGACTATATAAAATTATGCCAAAACCAAAACCAGTTATCATCTCAGTAGCCATCTGTTTATAAGTTCAGGCCTACGATGCTAATTCATTCAATCAATATTCTGCTTTTTGGTTAAGAAAGTTGATACTTTTTTCATATGTCTATTGTATGAAGGCAGCACAGCTGTATTTCTCTTACCCGTTAGCAGCACACGCTGTGCTTGGGTAGGTGAGCCGCTGCATAGAAACTGTTCACTGGCCCCTTGATCCTTTCACCAGAATTCCACAGAACTGAAATAAAGTCCTTTTCATTCAGCACTTAGGTGAAGGATGGTCCGTCTTCAGACAACTAAATTTCAGGTCCATGTGTTATCAACAGAGACAGACCCTACCTTCAGTGTTCTGAACTGCTCTCAGAAGAAACATTTCTCTCTCTGCGTTAACTATATCGAGAGCCTGAGCTCCTGAAGAACACACAGACAACTAAAATATAGGTTGTTTTGGTTTCGCACAGTCTTAGAAAATATTTCAAATAAATAGAAGGAATGAGATTATCTTTCAGGACAGTTTACATGTACCAAATTAAATACTAAATCTACACTTGAGTTTATGGCATATATATGCTTTTACAGTCAGCTAGAGGCAATGCCACTAAAGCAAATGCAAAACCTTAGGATTTGAGTCCTAAGAAGTTAGAAAACATAGTCTTTCCTTTAATTCTCCATCTCTATACCAGTCTCCTAAACGTGCATTGTAGGTCATTTTGATATTGGCCATGTAAAAGAGCTAATGCTGAAATCCATAAGGGCTTACGCGAATTATATTGATTGCATCTGCCCTGACATAATCCACAATCGCTTTATTTATTTCTTTACCAATTGCTCCTTTCCAGTTTCTTACTTTTTGTATCGTTATTTGACAATCTATAGTTTGGGTGTTTGTACGTTGGTTTGGGTTTTTTTTTTTTTTACAGGGGGTAGGAGGGATGAGCAGGGTTGTCTTCAAACAGCTTTTGCTTACAGTAAAGGCAGTTATAAAATAGTAGCGACCGTTGTATTTTAAAAACACGAAGGAAGCATAACACACTGATATATCCAGAGATATTCACCCAAGCAGGATTTGACAGAGGGGAGGTTAGGAGTGGAACACAGTTTAACGTAGGCTTTCATATTTTGGGTTGAGGCTGCATAAAGCAGAAAGATTCAGTGTTTGTCTATGTGGAGAATGGCGTTGACAGTGTTTTCATCAGACACAGATAAAGCAGCAAGTGCAAACAAGCCCCGTGCCCACCTCACCTCCGACACAGTCCCCTGGCACTGCTCCATTTCTGTGTTCCCCCTATTAAATTATACTTGTCTAGGCTGCTTCTGTTACAGATCTGTGTAGCCGTTTCCATCTTTCACAGGGTAAGGTTACTTATCCTGTGGCCTTTCTCTCTTGCACAGATGTCTAAACGCATCTACTCCTGTCGTATATCTATTAGGTCCTTCCTGTGAAGGCCTAATCTATCTGCCATTGGCAATCTGTGGAACAGCCATGAAAGGCACGAGCTATCCTGCTAAACGCAGCTTATCCTGGCTATCCGGGGGCAGAGGTAGCATTTAATTTCTGGCTAAATGAACAGGTCGACGGCTTTATTTTTTCTTATATGATAATTTACATTTTCTAGGTATTTTATATTTTATAGGTATGGCAGTACACAGCCGGTCTGGCAAGAACTGACACATGGCCAGCTGAAAAAAAAAGTGTGTGTTCCACACAGCACTGATATCTGCCCTGTACCTTTAAAAACTGACCATACATACCATTAAAGGAATACCGTAAATGTCAGTCAAGGCCTAATTAGCGTCTATAAAGGCACTTCCTGGCAATAATTGATTTCTTAATCCAGATCCCAATCTGCTCTACTGATATTCTTTAATGACTTTCTGAAGTCAGTGATAACAAATTGGATAAGAAAAGATGTTTTCGTCAATCTGGAGGATTCACAGGAGACACAAAGACTGAGTTAACATGATGCTGTTGCCAAGAGTGACTGAGCAAACAGTGTTTGCAATTACAATTCACTTCCCTAACTTGGTTTCCAGCAAAGCAGCAGCACTTTAACTTTAATTATGGCTACCCCAGAGTAAAGGAGGGGGGGAAAAATTGCTTTCCGTTAGTTATTTGTTCTTTCGTCTTTCACACTCCTCAGCAAACTCGATCATGTAATTAAACTCTAAAGGCTATTTGCTGACAGCCTGACCTATTTGCTGGTCAAAATGTAACGGAAGATGAGAATGATGCTCAAGTCAGGTTCCCTCCTTGCTACAGTGCCAATTTCTGGCAAAGCGTTTCCTTAGCACAAATTGCCGTGTGCCACAGCCAGTTCATTTGGAAGCAGGGCGTGATGTGTAGGTAGCTGGTGAGGTTTTAAAGCTTGACATCACATGTGCTTAATGAGGAATTGCATCAATAACCCATTTTTCCCATACCTGCCATTCAGACAGAAGAAAGGGTAAGTTCATCCATTGTAGTGGCTGGCAAATGTTGGTGCCTTATTCCAACCTACTACCCAAACCTCAGATTCTGCCTTAAGAGTAATAAGCTACTGTGGCCTCTAATTTCAATAAAAGCAGTATATAGCATGGGGAGGGAGGTCTGGGTTCCGTGAGGAAAGGGAAACATCAGAACATTTTCAGACAATCATGGGGAAAAAAGTGGAATTACAAAGATTTGGGAAACTTTATATCACAAAACACATTCCCAAGATTGTTTATATTGCCTCCTGGCTTATATCTGCATGCTGCAATAGAGAGACATATATATTGCTTTTTCTTCTACCATTGAAAAAAATCAAATAAATGAAAAAAAAAAAAACTTTTAATGGACTTTCTACAGTGAGGAAAACTCGCTAAATTTAAATTATGTGTGTAAATCAGGAGAATGAAGACAGTCCTGTCATTTCAGCAGCCTGTTAGCTCACTTCTCTGTCTGTCTCCCAGTTGCTAATCGGTCTGGGAAATGACAGCATTCTGGGTCTATAACAACAAAAGAAACAAGCAAACACAGAACAGGGACCTGAGACGCATCAGAAGAACCCATGTCCCATGGCTGCCATGGATCTGGCCTGCTTCCCAGCTGGAGCCATGGGTCAGCCGCCCCACTTGCCCACCCAAGTGCCAGCACTTACGATGCACAAAGCAGTGCAGAGGAGAGGCAAAGGCTCCCAGCCAGCAGTGATCTGGCTGATGCTGCTGTTTGGGCTAGGTGCAACCCTGTAGAGAAAAAGATTTTTTTCTCCTCCCCTCCCTTTAAAGGTAACAGCTGACGATGTTTCTGGCAGGTGTGTGGAGATGGGTCTGGTTGCAGCACAGGTGGGAGAGCTGTGTGAGGGCTGGTCTGTGGCAGGGAGCAGGCAGCAAGCCAAGTGGCAGAGAAAGGGAGACTCTTACAGAGACCCACAGGCTTTGTGTACATGTTTGTGCAAGCCAGGAAGGTACTGGAAGCTATTGGGGTGAAGAGTGAGTACAGAGGAAATCAGTGCCCTGGGAATGTGGGGAGATATTTGCTCTGCAGCTCAGAGCAACTGCTCTTTGAACAGGGTTTCCTCATTCTGTTTTGGTACTTTTGTTTTGCTCTAAATGTAACTTTAAAGATGGCAAGTCTCTGATGACTCTCAATGAGCTCGCTTTAAAGAAAAAGCTTGCACCAGGGTTTCAAAGGATCTGTTGTTGTGTAGAGTTACCTTCAGGTTAAAGTTGGGGGGTGTGCCATGGCTGTCCTGCCTGCCCACTGCCAGCAGTGGCTGCGGAGGAGCAGGCAGGTGGAGGATGCCATCCCTACAGCCCGTCCATCCCTGCTCCTAGTGCGGAAGAGGGCTGAGGCATGGGGATGGTGCAGGATGGCCATACCTGAGCCATCCTGCCGGAGAGTCTCTCCTTGCCCTTCCAGTCCTGCATTTGACTCTTTTTCTCCACTCAGGCAGGAGTGACTGGATGGTTGAGGGGTGTTCTTTCACTATAGAAATTGAGGTAGGGATGCCAAAACCAGCGCAGGCGCTGCAAACCTCACTGCATGGCACCGAGGGTGGTCAGACTTGCTTTGCTTATCTAGCTGCCTAAAGTCCCCATCCGTGTGGTAAAGGTTTCCCTTCCGTTTATGAACACTCCCTTCTGTTCCCAGCATCTGGGAAGGTTTCACTATTCCTATATCATTGTTTTGCCCACCCACAGGTTTCTTTTGAATTTGACGTTAGTGACTCTAATGTCTGTTAAAGTTCTGGGAATGTCAGTATTTTAATTTTTTGGGAAGCTGTTTGGTTCTTAACACATTCTAATCTTGAATTTCAGCTTTTTTCCAGGCCTAGACCTTTGCTAAGTACACACAGACAAAAGCTCCAAATTATACTGTGGTTTAGTGATTCTGAGCAAAATGTGCCCCAGGGCTTAGCCTAAGAACATCAACTCATTTTCTTTAGTGACCCAGGACAGATAACTAGAGGCTAGGTTTCCAAAGGTGAAAAGCTGCTGTCACTAAGCCACTGCAGCAACTTAATTGAATGTTTTCTCCCAGCACTAGCAGCAAAGGCTGCTTTTACTGTTTGTTCTGTGTTGGGATTAGTATGGAGTATTTGCCCGAGTTGTCTCCGAACAAAAACTGCAAAAGAAAAAAAAATGTTTGCAATTACTTATTGAGTGCTATTCTGACATATCCAAGGGTCATTCGCACAGCCTTACAGTCACTCTAGGTCAAAACTCATTTCTGCTTTGGTAAATCACACTCAGGGTGGCTTTGTTGCATGTTATGACCTGTCCCAGATCCACACATCATCAGGCATCTAAATTAAAGCGCACAAACTCCATAGTGCCTTTTATTTCTGTTCTCCTGCAGAGCGCTTGTCCTTTTCTATTTATTTTTTTTCCCAATCGAAGACAAATATAAAGGTTTAAGCCACAATATTTTGATTCCTTTAGGCTCCCCAGTTTCTAATTTGGCATTTAAGTGAGGGAGGAGCCTGGAGATGGAGTCACGAGGATTCATTAATTTCCCGGTAGGGCTACGCAGATCAGCTCGCAGCCTAAACGCGGTAACGCTGTTTTTCTTCCCCGCCCCTCCACATGCACACCCTCATAATGGGGATGGAGGAGAGATAATAAGAGAGGGAACAGGCAGCTCTTCACCGTTTGTGAAACTAATGAGCCCCTTCATTTGGTCTCATTATAAATACGCCACCTCTGGCACCAGGCTTTGGTTCTGTTCCTGGCTACATCAACATCAATTTCAAGGCACACTGATGCATTACTGACACACACACCAGCCAAACCTCTTCTTTTCAGCCTTTTTTTTTCCTGTTGTATTATCCGAGACCTTCCCTTCTTCATTGCTCTCCCTCCAAGAGGCACAGAAGCCTAGATTGAAAAGTAATGAGACTATTAATTAAAGCTCCTCTAAAGGAAAGCTATCCTGACTGGGTGTTGTCTCTGTCTCAGTCTTTGTTCCAGGCATGTTCTGTGAGACTAATTTTGTTTACGCAGATTAATACAATAAATGAAATTCTCCAGCTAGGGAGGGGAAAGGAAAAAAAAGCCTCAGTAAACAGCCTGATGGTTCTTGAGGTAGACAGTCGAGGTTCATATTGAGGAGACACAACTCTTCTGTCTTCCTTGCCCTCCTATGATATCTCCATAAAAAGGCACCTTTTCTTCTTTGAAGCCTGTGTGTTAAGGTAGCTGCCTGGTGCAGCAATGAAGAGACACAAACACTATGCAGGCTGCTTGTCGCCTTGTGCCATTCAAATTCCATCCAGGCGACTGGGGTGGGAACCTGTTGCCTTGGCTCTTTAGAAGTCTTTCTGAAATGAGTTTGTGGTCACCTGCCAGGTCTAAGCAAATGAATCCCTCCATTGGGATTTTATCGTTTTACCACAGGAACTGAGGGCCGAATGGATGATGTCTGAATTTCCCTCAAGGACTATCTCTATTGCAAAATGAAAATGTGGCCACAGTGCACAGAAAGAAGGCAACACTAGGTTCTGTGCAACTGTCATGGATCGGGATAAGAGTGTGTCATGATTTAACCCCGGCCGACAACCCAGCACCATGCAGCCGCTCGTTCACTGCCCCTCACCCAGAGGGATGGGAAGAAGGATGGGAAAGGAATGTAAAAGTCAAGGGCTGAGATAAGAACAATTTAATAGGTAAAGTAAAAGCTGCACATGCAAGCAAAGCAAAACAAGGAATCCATTCCCCACTCCCCATGGGCAGGCAGGTGTCCGGCCATCCCCAGGACAGCAGGGCTCCATCATACCTAACAGTTATTCTGGAAGACAAATGCCATAATGTCAAATTTCCCCACTTTCCTTCTTCTTCCCCCAGTTTATATACTCAGCATGATGCCATATGCTGTAGAATATCCCTTTGGCTAGTTTGAGTCACCTGTCCTGGCTGTGTCCCCTCCCAATTTCCCATGCCCCTCCAGCCTTCTCACTGGCAGGGCCCAAGGAACTTAAAAGTCCTTGATTTAGTATAAACATCACCCAGCAACAACTGAAAACATCAGTGTCCTATCAACATTGTTCTCACATCAGAGCCAAAACACAGCACTGCACCAGCTACTGAGAAGAAAATTAACTCCATCCCAGCTGAAACCAGGACAGAGTGAAAATCTGATACAGGCTCCACCAGCGAAAGTTGGCTGGGACGACGAGTTGTTCCTTGGACCATTACTGTTAATATTACTTTTTTTAAAAAAAAAAATCTGCACTAGCTAAATCAAAGCTGATTATACTCTTTACTGGCTGCAAAGTGTCTTAGAGAGACACCTTTCTGTGATACTAATGGGGTGACACAATGCTCTTAACTAACTGATCTGTTTAAGAAATAAGACCTTTTACCTCAAGTAAAATTATAATCTTTGTTTCCTGCTAGCAGCCACCAAAGTGAGTAACATCTAGCTGAAGGTTAAAAATAAAATCCTGTTAAAGCTTTTTAAAAAATAAAACCCTGGAAAACAACACCATGAAAGCTCCCAAAATATTAAAAGATTGATCTTTTCTGAATGATCAATAATTTTTCAATTAACTTTACAGGTGTATCACTTTTTTTAAAGTGTGCAGCATATACTCAATTTGTTTTTGGAGAAAAACACATATCCTGAAATAGAAATAAATATATGTGCTGAAATAAATGTCATTCAAATTGTGTTGCTATTAAAAGTGACAGCTAAATCTTTCCAAAACAGAAATATCAAAATCAAAGGAAAAAAATGGCCAATGAAATGAATAAATTCATCAGGTCAAGATTAATTCCTGCATTCACAAATTTAGAATATTCACTTAGCAAGAAACTTCAGTTATGTTAACGGAATCTTAATATGAGGCTTCTGAAAGTCTTGCTTGTAAAGAGTGGACAGATGCTGGGTGCTGGATCAAGGCAGACGGGCACCATTGACAGGTGCCTCTTCCTTTCATCTTCTACACACAGGCTGATTTGGCTGGATCTGAAAGCCTGGCCTCGACGCAGCAGTCCTAGCCAAACCCCACCTCAATATCCAAATTCTCTTTCCTGAAGGAAACCTGCAGAAACTCCTGACAAATATATCTAATTAAGGTAACCTTCTAAGCTAGGCACAATCTGGATTTAGACCAGGATATGGAACTGAAAGAAACAGAAAATCCCTTGCGATAATGAAGGATGAGCTCTTCTTTTAATGGCTTAAGCTTTGGAGAGCTACTCGCGTTCTCCTGGACCTCTGCAACACTCAGCCCTGCTGAGCAAGATATGCTGCTGTCTCATACGAGAGAGAAAATGTTTCTTCATCAAAGGATGTGTCCAAGCGTGCAGCTTCCCACACTTTACTACCAATTTGTGGGAGTGAGGAAGAAGAAAGGACCCATTGCCTTAGGCACCTGTATAGCATCTAGGTGGACTAGTCAGGTAGCATCAGCATACCCAGCCAGGCAACCACCACAAATACAACCTGAGTGCTTGGATGGGGAAGAGCTGGCGGTTGAATGAAGCCAAGCTAGAGGCAGTATCTGTGAAGAGAGGGCACTGTTGGTCAGCTCATCTTTAGAGACCTGTTGGACTCCTTTCTGTCCACAGCTTTCAAGAGAAAAATCTCAGGGCAGTGCTTTCCAATACGCTCAGATGGCTGGGATGATGACCTCATCTAGGTAATTCATAGCCTTGTTACCTTTTGGCTGAACTACCTTAATGCAATACACGTGTTTGAAAAGTGCTTCCCATTTTTTTACTGCATCTCTGCTGTGAGGTAGTACATACCAAAGAATATAGCTTGTTTTCCTAAAAAAGAATTTAAGGGTACTCTGTAGGATTTACTGCTGGGCCTTCCACATTCAATGGCTTTGAATCGGAAATTGATTTATTTCACTCACCATTGATACCAAACTCTCCAGCTACTTTCCCACAAACATCTAATAGGAAGCAATATTAAAGGAAGAGACCACTTTTTGGGGATTCCTACCAGCCACAGCCTGTGCATGTGCCCCGCATACTAGAATGATCTTCTCAATTAAAGACACTTTGCTTCCTTGTCCTTCAGCTCATACAGTTAGGCAGAAAAAAATCCCACTGTATCTGTTGTAGGTTAAAATGCTTAGTATTCTCCAAAACAGCCATGTTATCATTAGAGCAAATCTGTTCCCAGATTTTACAGACAGCTTTCTAGTCAACATGAATGTGTGAATCCCCAGCCCCGAGACCTACGTGCCCTGAGTCTCACACCTGGGGGTGTCCTGACCCAAGTGTCCATCGTCATAACTGATGGAAGATCTCACATCCTATACATGGGAAATATTGAGATAACTGTTAGCCACTACATCTTTACACTTTGGAATTATCCCCTTCTTCGTGGGTTTAAATTCCTTATACCTATGAGTAAAAAAGCCCTTGGCAACAAGAAATTTCACTCCATCATTAACAGGTATCACAAGTGTCACAAAGAATAAAAAAACAAAACAAAGCTTTTTCATACAAAACAAAGCAGAACTGAAAAATTCTTGCCACTGACTGATTTTCTTATTTTGTGACCTTTACCACCAAATGCAGTACATCTCCAAACCACTTTGTCAGGCACTTACTGAAGATTGGAATGGAGCCATCTAGAATATCTTTTTATCAGACAAAATAATACAAAGAAAACCAAAAGCAGACCAGCTAAAAACTCTATGAATAAAAAGAATAGTGAATGAGGAGGATTTTAGGTTGTTTGGTTGAAAATAACGGGGATTTTTTATATTTTTTTTCTAAAATCCTCCAATTGAATTAGTTTAAGCAGACAGAATCTAGAGCCTTCTTTCTATCCTTGGCTGCTACACCCATGGATGTTTAGTTGTAGAACACTTTACAACATCTATTTCACTTGGCAGAAGCCATAAAACTTTCCTAACTTCCTTAACAAACTTTAAAACGACAATAAAAGTTCCAAAGCTAGAATTATTGCCAAAAAGCCAATAAGCCACTTCCCCGACATAGCAGGGAAAAATTCAATAAAAGCCCCAGCTAAATCTAAGCAGGCTACTGTGTCCATACCGCAGAAGGCAGCCAAAAATGAGCAAAATCTAAAGCCTACCGAACCTGAGCAGAAGGAAAAATTCTCTCCCAGCCCCAAATTTGACAGTTATATTGTGTGAACTGGATACAAAATAATCATCAGTGTATGAAGTGTCAGAGTTTGAGGAGTACTGGGAAGCTCTGTGCTTTCCTCCTGTTTCTGTAAGCTCTTCCAGTGGGTTAGAGGAGTGTGGGGAGAAAAGCGTTCCAAGGATGTAAGTGGGGGAGAAGTGACAAGGTAGGCAGCCGAGGGAAACCTTGCAAGATGGAACCAGTACAAAACAAACAGCAGGCAAATGGCAATCCCAATCCTTTTAGCAATAGAACTTCCTCCTCCAGCTTCAAGAACTCCATCTCAAAATAGCTCATACTCTGCTGACCCTAAGTTTCATTCTTCTGATTAGTAGAAACCGTCTAATTTCCAGTCTAATTTTTTCATTACTATTTGATAAATAGTTACCCTTGAACTGTCTCTTCCTCCTTACTGATAATTATCCCTCTGCCCTAGATGCATTTATCCCTATCTATCCACTCAGCTTTCTCCGGGTGGTTTCATAAACCAAGCTCTCTTTTCATAAGAGAGATACTCCATTCATTTTATCATCCCATGAGGTTTTCTCTGCATTTTTTTTCATTACATTGATCTCCCGTCAGCAATGATGACCAGAACTATATGTATTCCAATTTTTTTCTATATTTTCTATATATTCTACAAATGCACTTATGTATCCTGAACACTATTAAACTCACATAATTTCTCCTTGAATTTTTACAGCTCCATTCTGCAGCTCTGTCATTCTCCAAAGAGTCAGATCAATCAGTCAACACACCTTGGTCTCTTTCTTCTCCTGTCACCTCCTGTTGATGAACTCCAGTCAACTGAACCATGACTCAAGTCCACGCAGAGATTTTTGACGATGCTTTCCAAGTTTAGTACAACCTGTGCATGCTATTCTGTCATGACTTTAACTACTACCTTTATGTTGCCCAGTCAAACGTGTTCCAGCTGTAAGTGCTTGAAAAGGTGCCTGTCAGAAAGGCCAAAACCACTAAATACACAGTATCTTTCTAAACAAACTCTTTAACCAGTTCTTTGAATCTGAAATATTCATTTACTAGAACAAGAGAATGCAAATCATTTAGATATGTGTGTATATATATCTGTGGGGACCTATTGCCAAATTATCCGCATTAAGCAGTGAATGAGGGGATTTGGATGTTTTTTATGAAAAGTGCTCTATTGTCCACAGCGGAATAATTCACTGATTTAAAACTAAGTAGCTGACAATGATTTAAATTATCAGCCTCATTAACAGGGTAAGGTTATGACTTCAGGTTAGGAAAGTCAGCAAAATTGGTTGCAAGGCTAAAACAGTGTCTGCATGCAGTTCAGTTTTCTGTGTGTGTAAAATACAGGTCAGCAGGGCAGGCATTTTAAAAAAATGTGTCACACAGCTGAGTAATAAATGTAGGAAATTTATCTTGTTTAAGAGGATAACTTGATTTGCTATACAGATATTTTTTTTTCATTTTTAGAGTTATCTTAAGTTCAGTCATCATGTTCTAACTTTTACCTGAAATTGGTTTGGATTTCTGAATTTTCTTCAGATTTACTTGTAATTACCTAGGTCTTTGGTATTCAACAACTTGGAAATTCCATTTTCAAAAATGAAATGGCAAAGCATCTTCACACAGAAGAGAAGGGAAAAAAAAAAAAAAGACTTTCAGTACCGTGAAGGAAGGTTTAGTTTCTATAAATACTGGCCTATTTCCCATTCAGTTGGAAATGTCTGCAGTGTGGGATGCATCTCTCTACATCTGATAACTACTCAGTTGAGGTCACGGAGGTTTCAGATTTCCTATTGGAAATTGCCAATCAACAGATTTTACACCGAGTTCATTTTTACTCAGTGGCACATCATTCTGGAATGACAAATCTTGCAGGAAGATATTTAATATTATATCAGAAATGATGACAAAAACTCCAGCAACTTTGGGTGGGCTGAGACTAAGGTTCAATCGATACCAAATGTTTTTATGTTTATCCCCCCTGTGATAAGATGTATGTTTCACAGCTAGCTAGATCGCCATGGTACAGCACTAATAAACATGGAAATAGAAGTGATCCAGCCCCGTACATAAAAAGCTCCCAGATGCACTTATGAGGTTTGAACTTTTCAAGGGTATGATCAAAGCCGAGCGGAGTGAATGGAAAGGCTCATATTGACATCAATGGGCTCTGGAACAGGCTTGATGTGTTGACAGCTAGAGAGATGCTCTGAAACTATCTGAAAAAAAAAATATATTCAAGGTCTGATAGGACACTGTGGCAAAAGAGATACCATTGCTTCATTCTCTTCCATGTCAGGGAATTATCTCTGAGCTGTCAGCGTCGGTTTCTCGTTTTAGTGTTTATGTTTCTGGCTCATCTCTCACCAAATGGCTTTCCTTTTGTACGTATGACAATTGATTAGTAATAAAAAGCAACAGGGTCATAAAAGTAAACCACTTTGCATCTATAATATGAAATATTCTTGCACGCAGCCAAGTCTTATCTTCTTCAAATACTACCCACCACACACCAGAAAAGCCGAGACAAATCTGTTTCTGCTAACACAGCCCTGTGTGCGTCAGTGTGCCTTTACCCAGCCTTAGCGTTCGTTAGGCATTTTTAACTTTCCCCTAAGCTCTGATCCACCTTAAAAGCAGCAGTCGCATTCCAATCGATTTGGTGAGATGAATGTTATTTACACTTCAGTTTGCACCTTTTTCTAAGATTTCATAAAAGAATAAATCCACACTTCCAGGGACGGCTGTGCGTGAGGAAGTCTGGGGCTGTTATGCAGAAGTGTTAGACACGTATGGGAATGTATTAGTAAGGGTCACACCTCCATCTTCAGATTTTTAAGTGACAGCAAGAGCATAAAAGACAGCAGGATGGCAAAGAGAGATTGATTGCATGTGGGATTTTTTTTTCATCTCTATAACCATGGTTTTTAAATTGCTGAGCACTGCCATCCAACAACCTACAGGGATCACACCATCTAGGTGCACCTAACAAATAGAACAAATGAAGCTTTGATGAAATAACTCCTTTAAATTAGATATAAGGTGTATATGCTTCTTAGGTATGCTATGTATGCTGTGACCAGGAAACTCCCAACATCAAATATCTTTCAAAACAGAGATTAGTAAAGACAATTTAGCGATACCCCTAGTAGAATTCATTAGAGCAGCACTCTAATTCACTCGAGTAGCACTCTTTTGAAGACATCATATGTGCATGGAGACAGGTGGAAGCAATGCTGAGAAATCTACACTGAAATAGAGCAGCGTGTTGGACCACCTTTTAATGCTAACTCTTTCCCTCTTTTTTGCCTGCCTTTTCTCACATCCAAGTGTCAGAAGTTTCCCTAGCCATCACAAAAGTAACCAAGAAAATGTCATTGCTGTGCTCCCACCAAATCGATTTGCTCGTGGATCCTGTAAAGCAAAACCAAAATGACGAGTCGGATGTCTGGGCTTACCTGAGGGGGGCCCGCTGCAACGCTTCAATCCGCTCGTGGCTGCCTCTGGGTTTTTCTGATCCTCCAGAAAGCTGGTCTAGAGGAGGAACCTAGTCAAACTCTGGTCTTATTTTTAGTGTTCTTGGACATCTCGGTTGTGCTGGACACCCTGCTACCCAGGACAAGGTGATGCAGTCAGATTTGCTTTACAGTATCAGTGTTCCTTCCAGAAAGCTTCCAAACTGCCCAGTCAATCACAGTGTGGTAGAACGGTTTGGGTTGGAAGGAACCACCTTGACTTTGCTTTTGTAGTAGAAAAAAAAGCTGTAAAACAGCAGCACTTAACAGGGAATCTGACAAACCAGTGGTTTTTCTTACAGGTTTGGGAACTGCACGCAGCGGTGGACCGCATGCTGTGCTTTGGCCAGATCCTGGGAGAAGTGGTCAGAGAATAATGCTGTAAAGCCCAGTCCTCTTCTCCCTGTACTAGTGCAGGCTGTGCTCAAAATCAGTTGACCTAAAAATCAGCATGATCCAGACTCTGAACCACAGAAGCAAAAAAGCCGTGGTGGCCCGATCCCCAACCAGTACAACCACTCCGAGTTTTAGGAAGGCTGCTGGCTTGCAATGCCGCCTCTGCCGAGAAGCCTGCCATGATCCAGGCTGGGTCAAAGGAGGATGGCATTTGTCCTTGTGTGAACCAAGTTTTCAAAGGGCTCAAATTTTTAATTTTTTGTGGGTTTTTTGTGGTTTTGTTTTTGGGTGTTTTTTTTTTAATTTGTTGAGGGTTTTATGAATGAAACCTGTGAAGCATTTAAATTGTCTTCACTAGTCAACAGCTCTCTTCCAATCTTTCTAGCTTTTCTACACTAATTCTTCCTTGTTTTGGTAATGGGAAAATCAGCTTGGGTTTGTAGGGCTTGCAAGAAGCAAAGACCAGAAGAAAGGCCAATTCTGGATGATGGCCAATATGAAGGTCCTGCCTGGATGCCCACCTATGACCCTATGAACCTGTGAGGTCTCACACAACAGTCACACAGTATTATGGGTTATTTTATACATGAAGATTTTTATTTGCTTTTGGCTATGAATTTGAAAAGAACGGGTTCAATAGCACAGAAATATTTCATAGGTTCATATTGGTTTTGATAAAATCTGTTTTAAAAATGATGTCAAAGAAAGCAAATAAAAGGGATTTCTTCTGACATTTTTAGTTTTTAAGTAAGCATCATGAGTCATTTTAAAATGGCCATCATTGAAATGAAAATTTATTTGTGTAACTTATAGTTTTGACTGATGAGAATTTTTTTTTTTTTAATTCCTAATTAAATGAAAAAAAAAAAAAAAAAGTCCAGGAATCAATACAGTCCCTACTCAAAGGAAGTAAAACTTGCTTTGCTACTCTCTTGGCTTCTGTTGGGTGTGCAAGTCTTGGAAAAAAATTGGCATAGTGTAGTAGTGTAATATGTGGAACAGGCAAGAAAGCAGCAGGAGCCTTGGTAGCACATGTCTTTGTCATAGGCCACCAGCAGCTGAGGGCTAGTAGGCAAGCTCTTGAAACCGAAGAACAAATTTTCAAGGTGAAGACAGAGGCCAAAGAAGAGGTTGAAAGAGGAAGGCAATGAGAGATTGCATGAGCAGGTGGGGATGACTGCACTAGTGGAAGCATTTTGCAAAAGGTTTCTGGGATCAGGAGGTCGCTCTGTTTGGGTCTACAGATATACGAGGAAAAAACAGTTTTTCTTCTCTTTCCTGCTCTCACACTTGTGAAAATACTAACTAAAGGGAGTGAAGGGATGGGTCAACAACTGAGAGCGAGTAGTTCTAAGAAGAGCACAAAACCTGGCCCAATGGCCTGTACAAACAGTATGCACAGCAGATACCTGCCACCTCATCCATCCTGATGTGCTGTGTCTCTTATCGACCTGCTCAGCTGCCAATACTGGACACTTGGCCAGCTGGGGTGGTGAGGTAATCAGCCATCACCAGGATTGATCAGAGAAACAGGGAATGAGCTAGTGCTGACAAAACACGATGGCAATGTTTTCCTTTTTGTACAGAGTGAATTAGTGGTACCTTTTGATTTTAAGGGCACCACAAGCATTAACATGGGTGCGTAGCAGTCATGCGGCAATGGATGTGAAAGAAGTGAGCAGCTAGGAGGAGCTGAAATAAGTCCTCCCTGAGGACTTATTGTGCTACTCAAAGCATTTCCCCTACGTTCCATGCTACGAGTACGTCTGGCTCGACTTTATACCAGCTCATCCAGCACTGTCACAGTAGCTCATGCCTGTCTATTCACACAGCATGGCAAAGCAAGTAAAAGTTGTCCTATCGAAGCCCGGGCTAACAAGAGGAGGCTATTTTTAGCATGAAAGTGAGTTTAACAAATGGATTGTAGCTAAGGCAGCGTGACAGCCCTGCCGACTAATTAATACAGACACCAAAGGTGATTTTGTAACGAGGCCAGAATCACTACTACGCTGAGCCTTCAGACCAGGCAGGTTTTGCAGCAGGGTTGTGTTGCCCGACCAGAAAAGGCAGCCCAGACCTGCCCTAGCACACCATGCTATGAGACAGAGAATAAAAATATTTTCTTGTTTTGTTTGGCTTTGTTAATCAGAACTCTTATTACATGCAGCCTTTCCCTCTTTTATTATTCATAAAAGTGTCTAATAACTGCTGAGATGGGCCATGGAGGGCTGGATCGAAGCCCTCCAGCTATAGAGAAGGATCAAAACCCTTTCTCTGTAGGGTGGCAGGTAACAACACTGGCACAAAAATGGGACAGAAATCAGAACCAGAATTGGGATTTGATATTTTCCTAGGCTTATCGTGGTTCCTGGCCAAACCCTGTCCGCTCTTGTGTTTTAAGGGCTTTACAGATGCCCAGATATTTTAACAATTGGCATGGATTACCGAAAAGAAAATACACCAGGATCTTCATTAATCTCTCCCCCAAATTTCCCACAGATCTTTTTAAAGAATACAGAATGCAATTCCCCAGAAGATCATTTTATAGCAAACAATTTTATGATCACAGAGTTTTCCCACAAGTGAACTAGCTTTGCCTGCAAGACAGTCTCTCTGTGCTCTCTTTTTCCTTGAATTCCTATTAAATTTTGCTGAACCCACATGCCTTTAAATAGACGTTTTCTTCTGTAGGCTGTCCTGTTTCAGGAAGTTCTCAGCTAGCCATTGCTAAGCTTCTCTTTTGAAATTATTATCTCAGGAGCTGCTCCCCAGGGAAATTACTGCAATCCAATCACCACAAATGTAAATTAAATCAGCATCCAATATAACCACAGTGGTTTGTGTTCCTCCCCACTCTTTTCTCCCTTTGAGAAATCTAATTCTGGAACTACTGGAATAAATTCTACTCCCCACCTCCCATAAGGAAATAGCTGCAATGATCTGAGTGCAGATAGAGTCTGTAGGAAATCACAGTACACTTAGTTGTATGCTTACTCTGGTTTGTGACTTCAGCAGCTTTCCTTCTTCTTGGCCTCTCTCCTCTTCTGCCTTTGCCCTGTATTTTCTGCGGTAGGTTGGGAATCCCACCGCCTGTGTGAGACGCTGCCTACAGCATCCCACATGGGAAAGATGTGCTGCCTGGTGTGCAGGTTTGGAAACACGCCTCAAATGAGCTGAGATGTAGAACTGGTTAGCAAAGCATTGGGTTGATGATTCCCTGCGAGATGCAGCATGTGCCTTGCCTCACCACTAAGGAAAAGATAGAAAATCGTTGAGGTTGGAGAAGTGAAATGTGAATTGGGGAAAGCACCAGGTTCTATACGTTAGCAACCAATAAACCAAGAAAAGGAAAAGGGTAGGTAGGTAGGAGCTGTGGGAACGATGAAGAAAGTTGGAAGCCTTTGGAATTCAGTATCACAAGAACAAAAGTACGTGGGTTACCTAAAATTGTCCCTTCAATCTCAGTCCTTCCTCAAGAACAAACTCAGCTCCCTGCGGCAAATATGTGCGTGCAAGTCTGATAATTCAGCTAGATAGCGAGCAAGCCAGCAAAAAGCCTTCAGCTGTGAGTCCCAAGTCACTAATTGGTCTATGTCATGTTCAAAAAAGCCAATGCTAGAACAAATTACTCTGAGTGCCACATTTAAGGTCATTTCACAAGAATGGGATAGTAGGTAGAACAGTGACACTCTTTCTTCAAAATAAAAGGTCAACTGATATACACACAACCTGCAATGATAAAACCTGGGATTATGAAAAAATTACATATTTCACACTTAAAAGCTATTCTATATCACTTTTTATGGGGGAAAAATGTTCTCTTTGGCATCAGAAGTGTTACCCACCCAAAAATGAATGTTATAGAAATAGCTGCTACAAATGTTGAAAGAATCTTGACATCAGTTACACTGCGGTACTTTATATTTTAATATGCAGAGCTTAAAACTTGCAGCAAATTGCCAGTCACCAAATGCAGCATGATCTTACTCTTATGCCATTTACATAACTGTGTTTTATTCACATTGTGTGAAAGTCTATCATCCCTATTATTATTATTATTAATAATAATAATAACTAATCAACATTAAAACAACAGTCAGAGGCACCAGTGACATAAAGAACAGACAAAATCAAAGTTCCTCATAGTCCTGAACAACCCTGGGAATCTAAATAGAAATATAAAAATACTGGATTGTTTTTTCTCAAATGCAAATATACAGACGTATATACATTCATTTACTTCTGCTCAGCAAGACTATAATTTTCCTTATGAATACATGTTAGGTAGGAATGGTAAGCATCATACAAAATATTTCTCTTGAGTTATAAGAAAACATTTAGCTAACATTAACATGAGTGGTTGAACTTGTGCAGGCATCATCCAGCAATTTATATTGACAGCCACTGTTGGTGTCAAAGCATATCACTGCTAGTGGGTATTGGATTTTTATGTCTTGGAATGAAGATGCAATGCAGCTGGGCCATAACAAAAAAACCCTTTTATTATGCAGGCAGTATAGGCTTTGACACATATATGAAATACTTCCAGTTTTTCATTCTGCCTTTCTTAAGTTTTCTAAATATCCCTGGTCCCTACAATGTTACTACTGAGCAACTTCACCTAGTCTCAGAAAGGAAAGATCCTTTATGCAGAATTTATAGACACCCATTAAGTGGTGGAAAATTTGAGAGGTAGAAAAGGCGAATAAATCAGTGCAACCATTATACACTTTCTGGCAAGTAGTGGAGGTCAGAGAAAAATCGGGGACAATTCCATCAATTGTAAACATAGGCAGGAATAGTAAGAAGTAGTTTAAAAGTGCACTTAAGTATGCAGCTGTATTCCAACGGATGGCATCATCTAAGGAGTGATAGAGGCACAGATTGGTAATGTAATGTAAGCAATTAGTTCTGGCAGCTACAAAAGAACTGGTGAAGCAGAAAAATCAGTCTCAAGAACTAATCTGTATCTACACAATAGCAATGTCTTGATAACACATCTGAAACATGGCAGTTCAAACAGACAGGACAGAGGAGCTGTATGGATGGCTCAGATAGCTGTCACCCACTAATGACTCACAGCCAGGTGGAAGCAGGGAATTATCATTTGGGAAAGCTAAAAGGAAATACAGGCAAACCACCTACCATTTAGAAAAAAAATAATAAAATTTAAAATGTGCCTCAGTGGGTGAGGTCAGGAAAAAAATCACTTAATTTTAAATTTTACAGAGCAGTTTTCCCAAAGCAAACTGCTTGTTATGCATCAGTAGATGTAAAGTATTGTATGCACTTACAGTACACACTGCCTCTGACTCCACAAATCACTTTTAAATCTATTTAAGTTTGTACAGATGCACCATGCAAAGAACATAATTGCAAATTAGACTTGTCTAAATTATTAATTTTTTCTGCATTTTTTTTCTTTGCACAGTTATGTAAGCAACTTTCCCAATTAGCCTCCTTCTAGGTGATCTTCACCAAATCACATCTCTTTTTTTCCATCTATGACATGCAACAGTAACACTCGTTTCCCTCTACGAGCTACCCCGAGTGCTATGGCATAGATGAGATCATCCCAGTACTCAGCCTTTTGCATCTGCCTGGTGCCTCCAGCCGAGGGACAGCGTGTACCCCCGTAGCGGTGCCCACCATCCAAGCGCAGTGCATCTCCCACGCCCTGTGTCAGGCATCCTGAGGACCATTCCTCCTGCCTGACCCAATTTACTTCGGTTCATACCAAAACATGCTTGGGTGTGCGTACAGGCTGGACTATTTCCCTAACCCAAACCTGCCCTCCCTGTTCCAGCCACCGAGGGACCTCTAGCCTACTGCACCAGGCTGGAGCAAGCCTGAAGCAAAATCCCCAAAAGGCACGCAGCGTGGATATCTGCGCCAGCTACTCCACTCGAAAGTCACTGCTATTGTAAGTTACTATTTATTAATGTAGGTGTAGCATACAGCGATAAAAAGTAGTTCAGGTCTCTAGAATAAATGAAGCATGGGTACCTACAGTTCTCACCACGAGCTCCTTTGTGGATTTTCTGGTGCCTCTGAAGGTTGAGCTCATGCTGTTACCTGGGACATTAATAGAATCTCTCTATTTGTCCAGCTACCCATTTCTCCCAGAAACAGGAACATAATGTCCTGGACACACCTTTACAATACCTGAGCATAAACTGGTCCAAGGTGTTACAAGCTACTGGGAAGGAGGAAGTGCAGGGAAGAAGAAAATCACAGATTAAAAGTAGATAAATCTCGCTGCCTTAACAAAGAAGGCTAAAGAACTTCCTAAAAGACATTCCTGAGCATTAAAATTATGCTCAAACAGCTCTTCTAAGACAGACCAAAACAATAGTGTTTTTTTTAACGTAGTCCCATACCAATTTTGAGATTTAAAAGGATATTAGGTTTGGGTTTTGCTGTCATGCAGTGTTTCTGACGAGCAAAAGGAAACTTGTTTGGATACCCCAAGCTGTACATTCCTACAGCTGAAACTATTTGTCTTTGGACCCAGTTCAGTATTCTGTATTTAAAGCACCTGGTGTAAGTATATATATATAAATATATATATATATAAAACTTTGTGTGTGTGTGTGTATATGTATAATCTTTGTGTGTGTGTGTATATATATATATATTAAAAAGAATTATAACCTACTAATATATTAATCTATACAAAGCACTCGTGCAGGACTGTTTATTTTTAATTGAAATATTCCACTAGTATTTCCAATGGTTTGGAAATGGGTGCTGTCTATAAAGCCTTTACCTGACCTCAGGGGCTGCTGGCTGGCGGCTGTCCCGGCGCGGGGCGAAGGGCCAGGGCAGCGGCCCCCCTCCGGCAGGGTTCACCCCCCGCCTGCCCCCCGTGCCGAGCCTGGGATGGTGATGGGGCAGTTGCTTTGCTACCGCAGCCGCTCTGCCGTAGCTCAATACACCCACAACACCGCTGGAACTTAGCCCAGGTGTAACACAGTTTTCTCATCCCTTTTGTAATAGCTGTATTTATTTTTGTTTTCCTATTTTGAAAACTCACACTCGTCTCTTCCAGCCTGCTGTTCACAACTAAGTATTTTCTGCAACAGCTGGATTTGGAAATGATTTAGGATGATGTTGGATTTAAGGCTTTTTTTCTCATCTCTAGAATGTACCTGGTTAGCTGTGACTCGAGCACAAAATTATCTCTCACAATTAACTGACTCCAAGCTGTGGCAGCAGGAGAGGAGCCAAGCCTGCTGAAGCACCTGAAGAAGCGGTGCCATGAAGAAGAAGGGGCAGAGAAATCTCTGTAAAATTTTAACCATGCTTTCCCTGCTCTGAAGCAAAGGGCAGGGTTTTTTACAGTTCTTTAGCAGAGGAGTATTGCTTAGCTCCTGATAAAGTATACGCACTGTGAAAGTTATTTTTAAACATCAATCATCTTTCAAAGTTTCTCAGGATATCACCTGCACAAAGTTTTTACAAGACAGGAATTTTTAAAAGGTCTATTATTTTGAACTTGCAACTGACCTTATAATTGAACAAAATAATAAATATGGCAGTGGATGGCAGAAGACTTTAGGAACCTGTCTGAAATTTATCTTTAATTTACAATAATTAAGTTGTGAAGTCAGAAAAGCAGGAAGAAAACTCCAGACTCCTTGATCAGGTGGACTGTTCTTATTTTAAAAGTAGCTCAGTTCAGCCTTAGCTATGGATCTGAGTGGCGTCTATAGAATAGATGGCTAAAAATATTGACTCTCTTCTCTCTTCCTGCTACTAACTAGAAAGAGGAAAATACTTGGTATAAAATGTCATATCAAAACACAAAACTCCTATTGTGATTCCTTTTAAGAGCTATCACAGCCTCCCTTCATTTACTTCCTATCGGTTTGGGTGTGAATATGTTACCAAGGTATTCAATGAACAATTACATAGGATGGAATAACTTATGAATTCACTTCTGATAGTACATCACACCAGCATTTCACACAGTAACTCCGGTGAGGGAAGCAAAATGTTGGTTCAGCGTGACATGACATCCCATAGCACTTGGCAGAGTAACTCAAAGTCAACCCACGCCATCGCAGTGGTTGCCCATACAAAGCAACGCTCTCCTTGGAGGACTTTCAGAGTCCTCCTGCTGTGCATGTGGCAGAGATGGCCTCACGGGGGAAATGGGGTCAGAGGCGGTGTTAGGCTGAGTCCCCCTCAAGGATGGGTGGCAGTGGGTGCTGTGACCCTGGGACCTGTGTAGGTCAGCATGTGCCAACCCATCCCATGGAGGAAGTCATGAGATGGACCCTGCACCCATCACGGGTCCTCTGCCCCTAACTCGCCTCTCCCCCGTGCCTCCCAGAATGCTTACTTCTTCACCACACACAAATTTACCATAGAACAGCAAGAATTACCTTAAATTACAGATGCTTTCTTTTCTCACCTGTATTAGTAGCCCTCCTGCAAAAAGCACTTTTGTAAATGTCATGATGCACTGGAATCAATTGTAGTACATACCCTTTAAATAAAACAACAAAGTAATTCCTGAGAGCCATGGTATTTCAAGACATCCAGGGTAAACAGAAAATTTTATTGGTGCTTGCGTTTATTCTCGGGTGATCCGACAAGAGAGCAATACAAGATAAAAACGTGGTTGTAGCTGAGACATAACCAGGAGGAGATTTTACTATGCATGTATTCTACTCTCCATGGGAAGAGAAGATAAAGCCAAGTGTGGTTTCCTAAAAATGTGTGACCAGTGGATTATTTCCTGCTTAATAAAACATAACTAAATGCATCTAAGTTTCTCCAGATGGATATTATTTATGAGTTGGGGAAAAGATAAAATTAATAGGAACATCAAAGATGCGCTGAAAAGTTTCCTGATTAAATATTATCTGACCTCCAAATGTTCTTCCTCTGCATTTCCTGCAGCAACGTGGTTATTAGTCAACCCATTAACTATTCTTTCTACAGAAACACAGATATCAGGTTTATAAATATCCAAATCAGAGCTGGAATTTAAACTTCACGTCGATTTAAGCCCTGTTCCACAAGGTGACTTTTTTTTTTTTTTTCAGGGACCAGATGCCCTGGTTCTATCTATTTGCATCACTCCCCTGGCAAAAGAGGGAGCACACGCTTTTCACGCTCCGGATTTCTCCAGCACAGCCAACTATCCATCACCCGCGGTGCTGGCCAGAGGGATCGCTCGGCGTGCACGATCATAGCACACTGCTTTTGTTACGGCAGGAGTCCTTTTGTAGATAACAGCCTGCAGACCACTGTGGTGACCAAGCTCTAGAGGTATTTATCATACTTAAAATGTGCTCACACACCATGGTTCAGAGCACTCAATGAGCTTTATAACATGGAAATGCGGGCACTGCTCTGCCCTGAAGTCAAGGAGATTTAAAGGATTCAGAAGGACTTCTCAGTTCTCTTTCTTCTACCCGCACCATGCCCCTTACTTGAAGCATGTATCAGATAAACTTCTTTTTTTTTTTTTTTTAATTTTTCCCTGCAAAAAATTACAAGGATTATAATCCTTGGGAGAGCTCCACCCAGCCGTCAAACCTCTGCACTCCAAGTTCTCTGCCACTTCAGTGCTATCTCTCTCTGAAAACCCAAACCTGCTGGGAGAAGCTCACATCTGCAAATCCCAAGAAGCTCTTCAGGCTTGTCATGAAAAGCAGATTCTAAGTTGGCGCTTCACAGAAAACAGAGACGGGAGAGTGAGTAATAGTCTAGGTTAGACAGAATTTCATTAAAATAAATAATACATTCTGGGTATGTTCTTAAGGAGTTTTACGAACATGTGTCAAAACACTTCAGCGATAATTGTGACTATTACTCCCCCTGCTAGACTGTAGCTTTTACTACTGTAAGCAGAGATTTCCAGGAACATACCTGCTGTCCCCCAGCTCCTGCCAGGCAGGTCACGGAGGGCCAGGTTGGGACCTCTGCCCGCCCTACCACATGGCTGCAGGGCAACACGGGGGGCTGCGGTGGGTCAGGGAATCAGCCCCAAGCATGGTGAGCACCAGCAATACAGAATGAAAAAACGTGCAATGAACAGTGAGGCTGCAACAACGCCAGTGCCACCCATCACCCATCACTGCAAAACAAAAATACCAAGTATGAGTCCCAGGCAGCGGCTGCAGGAAAGCCGCAGATGTTACAGACAGGGCATTCCCACCTGAAGCCATCATCAAGGACAAGAGGCAGCAGAAGAAAGAGGGGTCTCTGATCTGCATAGTAAATTCTTTGTGTTTGTTAAAAATTTGTCAGATAATTGATTTACTGAATTTCAAGGACTCATATCATTCTATCGGAAAGTTTAATTTACATCCCGAAGTAGCCGGCTGTGTTTGCTGAGCTGACTTGATCACACAGCACTTTTCAACGGATTTAATCTTCGCATACCCATAGAGAACTTCCCTTTCAAAGACAAATCGGTGCTACCCTGAGAAGCCCATGCACAGCTCTGGGGAGGCCAGCTGCTTCAGCACATGCATTAGAAATGCAGACTAATCTTATCCTGCGCTATAGGTCAGCAGCAGTTGCTGCTGAATGCATCCAAGACCCGGATATTTTTCAAAGAACACCTCAAATGGCCGTGCTTCACGCTAGGTGTTCCTGCCTCATCTGCAACAGCTGAGTGATCTTTCAGTGCCACAAGCACTGAAATCCTGGCATAAACGTGCCATGGGACAAGCTCTCCTCAATCATATTACCCTTTTCTACGTCCACAAGGACATCAACACTGACTGTGCTAGAGCAAAGGCAGTTTTTGCAGAGGATGAAGACTGTCAGTGTTGTCAAGCTCCTGCAAATGTTTAAATTCTGAAATGGGTCATGAGGCCACATAACTCCATATGAACACAAAACCACAGATTTTTTACCATGCATCTATAATACAAAGACTGGCAAAATATTCCCAACTAATCTCCTCTGTAAGCGGTACCTCTTCCTCAACCTTTCCCCGTTGGAGAGCTCTCCCCTGGCTGCTCGGGCTTTGACGGTAGTTTTGTTGTTGTCCTGTATTTTTACAGGTAGGACAGTTTTGTTGTACGCTGTCAGTATTCATTATTTTAAGGAGTAACTGGAACGTGTTCGGTTGCTGAAATTAGGATTCACTTTTCCAAATGGCTCCGCTGTGGGAAATAAGCTTCCCCAGGCACATTTCAGCCCATGAATCCCTCACTATTCAGCTCAGCAGCTGGGTAGCTGTTATTCACAGGGGGGTTTCACCCTGTGAAGATGTCAGGGGGCAGGAGGAGCAGGAGCCAGGAGAACCCCAGCGTGGAGCACAGACTCCTGACCAGCACACGGGCCCCCGTCTGGGCCAGGGGCAGCAAAGGGGTCCCTCCAGGGAGCCAAGGTGATGCTCAGAGAGCCCAGCCAGCGCACGGGGCCAGGCATGGGACCCTGGTCGAGGCAAAATGGTGGCCCTGGGCTCAGGGGGAGGGGTCCTAGATGCAGGTTCGGGGTGGGGACAGTTGGGGAAAGTAGGGCTTGTCAGTCCCCATGGGTCACTGACACAAGATCAAAGAATCATAGAATAGTTTGGGTTTGAAGGGACCTTTAAAGGTCATCTAGTCCAACCCCCAACCTCCTTGGAAGCATTCCTTTTCAGAAGTTACCTTTTACCGCCTACAACACTTCAATGAAAATAGTATGAGAAAATAAGAAAAGTTTCTAAAACATCCATGAGGGCACTCTGAGAGTAAGCAAATACCCAGCTTAATTTTTACAATAACTTTGTTTTCAATTACAGTTTATACATTATTAAAATTAATATAAATTAATACAAAATGCTACTATCCACAACAAAATTATTTAATGGGTTGTATTCACTAGTTGTTTACACTCATCCTTCTTTTCCAGAGTTCAGTTGTAAGAGAAATTATATTTTCTTGCAAAAGACTTTAGTTGTCATCTCATGAAGAGTGTCAGTTCTATCTTATCTGTTTCTTACGCAGAAACAATACAGATTAAAAATTTGGGGAATCAGTTACCCACAAAATCCCACACTAGGTTTTAAAAACTAAGCTCCTACCAGAAAGATTTTGTTTATTCCTCATTACAAGTACAATTTGCAGAATCAGAACAGAGTGAAATTTGAATACGCATGTGTGTAATACAACACTTACATCTATGTTTAAAAGTTATTTTGCAAGGTCTATATCACAACAAACTCCAAACTCTTATTTTTGTCCTGTCTCAGCTTTGACCTACCACTTGGCTATACGCTGCATTATCAGTACAAGGTAACAAATTAACTAAAAGTACATACTTATGATGCAAGTGCTGTGCCTAAACATTAGAAGTAAATCCTACATGCAATTAAAAGACGTCCTGACTTATTCTTACATGAACATTTTCTTTGTTTCTGAGCTATCGGTTGAGAACACAGCAACACCAACAGCCAAGCTGGGTGCACTGCATTGGTACCATACCCATACATCATGACAAATAATGAAAGTGCAAATACTATTAATTCAACTACACAGCTCATTATGATGAAAAATTTATTTCCAGATACCTCCTTGATTAATGACTAATGCCTGGTTAATCTTAAACATATCCAATAGGAAAGAAACTAAAGTCAATGAGAGGTACCTGACAGCAGACTGAACACAATTTATCACTTCAATGAATAGTCCATGGCATCGTTTACTGTGCATACAAACACACACAAACACTTCCACAACCTCCCTGGAATAATGAAGTATCTAGAAAATACACAAAAGGACAGAAAACTCTTGAGGCATATAGTATAGGTATTTGCATAGGCAGTAGACAAAGGCAGCTGTGAGAAAGAGAGAGAAAGAAGACACGCTGCCTGAAAAGAAATCTGGTCTGCTCTCTTCTGCTGCACTCACTGGCATTTTAGAAGTTGCCAAAATTGTCGGTGCTTTCTGCTTCAATACACCTACCCAATTTCCTCAAATGTTTGGAGTTGCATTTCAGCTGGACAGATTTACTCCTTCAAGTGCTTAAGAGCATACTCTGTGCATTACAATTGTTGATACCTCAGATTTCTGTGGTGCATCTTCAGAAGAATTATAAAGGTGTGATAAATAAAAAGTGCTGTATTTTGTCCTCTGCACTAAATTCTGTCATATTAAGCCCAGTCCTTCAAAACATTTACATGCATTTAACAAGTCTTGAATCTAGGAACAGAGCCTTCGACAGGAGTGGCTTACATGTTAACAGCTGCTGCATCACATCAGATCAATGGTCTGTCCAACCCAGAGGCAGCAGAAGATGCTACGTGGGAAAAGCACGTGAGCCTGGCCACTGTGTGCAGTCCCTTCCCCTTGTACCACCCCAGGCTTCTCACCTGGAGAACCCTCACCCACTGGCATGTGGGTGCTGAAACATCCCCTAAGGCTAGCCGATGAGATTCAGACCTAGCACCTAGGTTATTTAGTGATGTGAGCACGGAACAGGCTCTCCTAGCAAACAAATAACGAAATAAATTCATTTTTCTCTTATAGTAGTTCTATTAATAAATTCTACTAATATAGTAGAGCTTCCCAATATGCAATTTGTACATATTGTACATATATCCCAATATGCAATGTGTACGTAAACACAGAATATAATGAGCTCTGGGAGCAGATCTGATTTTCTACTCAAAACAGAAGCAAGGTCCAATGTATTGACATCCATCACAGCACCAGCAACCACCGCCAGCAACAGCATGCACGGGCGATTACATCCCTCTTTTGTAATCAAAAGGGCAATCCCCCCCATCACACCAGTGTCTCAGCAGAATCAGGGCCGAGGTTACTCCTTCCCAAAGCATCCCTCCAGCGTTCCCCAAGTGCCTCTGGGACAGCAGCTGGCTCTGTGGCCTGAAATGGAGGCAAACAAGGGGTGTGTGGGGGGGGTGGGGGGTGGGGTGTCAGGTGAGCCAGTGCTGATGGCACAGGGGTGAAAGAGGCTGGAGAAGAGGGGAGGGCAGTGCTAGGTTGGTGTTGCATGCACTGCCAGAACCCTGTCACAGCCAGCCCACTAGATCACCTCTCACCAGGCAGAGCAGGTCTACAAATGTGTCAGTCTTACAGTGGTGGCAGAGACCTATCGTTGAAGAGCATCCGACAAATTATTTGCAAGCATTCTGAAGAAAACCTGCTTAGAAATCCAGAATTCTCAGCTGCTAGTTTGCTTTAGAGACAATTCTGCTAGAATTTAATTTCTGTCATGTCACATTTTAAAATGTAACATCTAAGCTAACTGACAAAGGAAAAAAAGTACTCTACGTTAAGGTTTTCCAGACATGGTTGAAAATCCTAATTGTAAAATAACCCTCAATTTTATGGTGGCCTTTAAAGGGAAAAAAAGCCTTCCCTTTCATGATATTACCAGCCAAGCACTTCTCTTATAGAAAGAATGATTAAAGAAAAGTAAACTGTGGAATAACTAGGAGATTTTTTTATTCTTGGGTACTTACTCATCAGAAAGAGGTGATGAGAATACTAACTAGATGGAGCGTGAATAAAATTAACCAAAATAAACTAAAAATAAGGAAGAGCTTTTCAATTCCAAGTAGAGGAGGAAGAAAAGAGCTATATTACCACATGCACCTGCAGTAGCTCTAGTGATCTGCAGCTTTACAAAGGCACAACATAAATTACTGTGTAATATCCATGAAGCTGACATGAGACTCTGGTTTCTGAAGTAGCTGCCACACAACTCCACTGGAGTCACTAGAGCAGGGAAGGAAAATTAGAAAAGTCAGAACGGTATTGCCTTAAAATAAAGAATTCCTCCCAAAAAAATAAACAACAAAAACATCGCTGGCCTGGGAAACATAAGACAGATATTTTTATTTATAGAGGCTATTTAGGCACAATAAATACAAAAAATAGAAAGCCAGCCAAAAGGAAGCATATCGTCAGAGAGGAAAGGGACAAAAATTGCATGCTAATGTTAGAATTTCAAGGTTTTGTAATGCCTAATTAACCAGTAGTTCATTAACTTCTTAAGCCCATGGACTGCTTGAAAAGTAAAAATCTTAGTGCTGAAAACCCTGCGAGAACCTCTATGGTCCTGAATGGCACAGAGCATGTTAAAAATATACAGGGTTCTGGATTGCCACCCTTGAAAGGGCCCTGCAGGCGCCGTGACTTCCATCTATCAGGAATACGGTACATTAAAAGCAGGAGGGTTTGGGGTTGCCCAGGACCTGACGTGCATAGACATTTCACGTGTTTCGTACTCCTGGAACGTTACAACCCAGGAGAGACCTCAGAGGTGAGAGAAATGACAGCTCTAGCCTATATATTCTCTGGCTATTCAATAGTCAGAGCAGCTGACCTCTGAAAAATAAGTGACCGACCCTACATCCCAATAAAACAGTGAAGTGTCGGTAGGTTCTGTGCTTTGGAGGCTAGTACACGACTTTTAATGCTTCCTACTCATTTTATACAAATGACCACTGGCTCTCTACCATCTGTCTGAGAAGCTCTATGGAAAAGAAAGTTTAGCAATAACTAAAGAACAAGTCTTGTTTGGATCAGCGTGCAGGCTACCTCCAGAACATTACAGTGCTGAAAATAGTTCCTTCTCTGCCCTCCAGTTCACAGGGCCAGATGATATGAAGTCCTTGTAATAAAAGGCAGGAGAACCCCTAAGGATATTAGTTTGCTGGGAAATAACGATAGAGAAGAAAGAAGCTGTTAGAGTGAAAGATGGTGAGCTTGAAAGGGAAGAAATGAAAGAAAAAAGAATGAAATATTTTCAGAAACCAACATGAGTACCACGAAGGGGAAAAAAAAGGAAGGAAAACTGGAAGCTACTGAGTGACCTTTACTTTTAGCATGGAAAATAAATGTTTCCTTTTATAGTTTCTTGTTAAAATAAGACCAGTAAGGGATCATGAATCTTTATACAGTTTTATAGTTTCCCTTTCAGTGAACCATTTCAGTTTTACAAACAATTTTATAATGTAACTGCATAAGAACTAAGCGTACCCTTAAAATGCCATAATGAGAGCCTATGTAGCTGCAACTACATACACACACACACACATTTATGTTTGGGTAAAAAAGAATCTGTAACATTATTTTTTTTTAATTCACAAAAAAACCCACCAACCCCCAATAAACACCCTGCTTTGAAACTGAACTGAAATGATATTTCCTAACAGTCTAATGATTAAATCAAAACAGAAACCAGAATACCCCCCACAACCATACATGCACACAGCTGTAATCACTATTTTTTAGCAGACACTGTGCCTTTGATCTCTCCTGGCCCTCTTCCATCTTCTAGACAGTACAATCCCGAAGGAATCATTGTCTACCAGATACTCCTCCATCCCTCACTGGCCCTGGACTGCCTGCCTCTGCAGCAATGTCATATGGAAAACACAGCAAATGTCCTGCAGCAACGTCCTGCTGAAACCAAGGTAGTCGATATCCACAGACTTTTTATCTAACTTCTTCTCCCCCTGGAAACAGACCCCTTACTTCCCAGAAGTCCAAGAGCTGCTGGAAAAGAAGGTGAACATGCCACAAGTCATCTTTCCTTGGAGCTGTAAATCAGGGATTGCATCATCTTAAAGAACCCCATTAACTTCATTAAGTCCTTCCTTATGGAAGACCTCTGCTGACAGTGCCTGAGTGAGCAGGACTGATGCAGGGTACAGCTCAGAGCCAATAACTTTCAGCATTCCTGGATATTTCTCTATTTTCCACACAGTTTACTGGTATACCAAAGCCCAAACTCTAATACTAACACATCAGTCCAGTAGCATTGACCTGACCTTGATGCTGGTCCTCTAGCCTGGCATGCAGGTCACAGTTCTGCTACCAAGGCGTATTTAGTTCTTGCCCTGAAAACACGTCCTCCAGCTTCTGGAAATGGCTGTTTCCTGCTACCTGCTTTGCAGCAAACGAGAGTTTCTGCTTCCATGGGTGGCTCAGATGCACCTCATCATGGCTCTGGCGTTTAATCTGGGCTGCGTTATGGTACTCCTCATGTCTATGTTGACTTTTGTTGGCTGCTGCACTTATCCAACATGCCTCTGCAGATGATGGGGCACAGGGAGAGGAGTCGTCTTCTTCCCTTACTTAAGATTTTGACTATTCTGGCCTGAATCTGGTATTTTTAGGTAGTTTATGTGTCTCTGTCGTGCATGCTTTGCCTTGTCTGTTTTCCACTCAGGCTGTGAACAGCCAGACCAAGTTATCACACAGCTTCAAGGTCAGGCTCATCAGGTAACTCAATTCTGGATAGTTCCTCCATTCAGAACATCCTCTGGAGAGCCTGGATTTCCTGGAAAAACAAATAGATAAACAAAAAATAGATAAATAATACCAAAAGCACTCCGCTCCCTGAGGTCTTGTAGCAATCAAGTTCATCTCATGCCCTGCACTTCAGTACTCGCCACCAGACTAGAGCAGAGGCAGGAGGAAGGGAAAGGCACAGGTCGCCTGCCTTGCCCTCCCGTGGCCAGAAGGACTGTCCCTGTCCGCCTCCCTGGCCGAGGAGATGGCAAAGCTCACCCAGGTGGGATCTGGGTTGATATGCAGGAGCAGGACAGGTCCATAGGGCCATGTTCCTCTGTCCACAGGGACAGAAACCCCCCTGTAAAACATCAATTAAAGCCATGTACATATTTTAAAGCTGTCTCCAGAACTTCTCTATCCCTTCAATTTATAAAGCATTTTGACATGTTCAACTCCCTTTGGGTTTTAAGCTCAGTTTTTGAACTCTGATTTTGCCAGGAATTCAGTAGCAGAGAAGAAAACCTAATGAGAGACATTTCTGTCCTTTGAAGTCAATGCCATACAATGAGAATCCGTGTGATATGCCAGGGAATATTACATCTTTTGTTCTCTTTTCGTGCTAGATACAATGGAGCTTTATCAATGAAGTCATACTAGCAATAACTTCTAATAAATACACGGCACATAACAGCTAAATGGAGAAAGAAAACAACTTTAATGACAGATACAAGATTCTTCACACAATGTGTTTCTGGAGGGGTTATTGTAAGTGGCAGCAGCGGCCTATTCTTCAGTCTCCTGCTTTTTGATATACAGAGATTCCAGGCTGGTTTTAAAAATTGATTTGTTGCCTTATAAATTACATAGCATACTGAAGCATGCTCATAACGTGCTGCCAAATTTATCGGCTGCTGCTAACTATCCCCTAGATCAGACCCCCTCTCCTCTGCCTGCCGGAGGAGGCTTAGGGATAAGGAAGGATGGACACAGCGAAAGAAACACAAACCCAGGCGAAAGGCTAAAGAACAGAAGCAAAACCAGCTGGTTCTGTTGTGCTTTTCTGCCAAGTTTCATGTGAAGGAAGATGTTATGGGAAGTTATCCATCCTGACTGCCCTTTCATTAGGTGGGTTTTTCCATTGGCACAGTGCATTCCGCAGGACTGCTCACCATTTCCACCAGTGCAAAGCCTGCAAGCACCCTTGACACGGCACATCCACACACTGCTGGAAGCAGAGGAAGGAGTGAGAAGGAATCCCTGACTGAGCCCTGAAACAGCGAAGTGGCAAGGGAGAAAAGCCTATTTACCATCCCTGGCAAGGGCACCCTGGCTGCTCCGGGTGCGGCGAGGCTGCGATCTTTGACCCCACGCTGATATAAATCAGCGCCAGCTCTGTGACTTTAATAGAGTTATATCAGCGCAGGGTCACCATCGAGTCCTCTAGTGTTTCCACTTCAGGATATATTTCCCATTGGATTTCTAAATGTAGCAAGCGAATACACGTGCGCACACTGACACGCACCGTTCCTCTGCATTTAGGCACTCTAAGGACCAGAGGGATGTTCTTCCTCCTGAAAATAAAATAGAGGCAAGGTAAACAAAGGAGTTGCAACTACTGCAGCAAGTAGTGTGCTCTATGTGGCTATTTTTAATGAAAATGTCAAGTACTAGTTCCGTCCAACAGTGAACTGAAAACTTTTTTTCTGAGTCAAGCTGAGCAGGACTTACATCTGCATTTCTACTATCCCAAATTATTGCCTGAAATCAGCCAGCTGGCCTCCTGAGGCGCATACACTGTCCCCTCTCCCAGAGCTGGAGGCAAACATTCAGAAGTTTTGCTTCTTCTCATTGTCAACCTGAAAAAACACATCAAAACCCTGGAAACCACTGAAAACAAGTGCTGCTTTCCACTTGTCAGCCTCAGTGACTGGCCCATGAGGTCAGCAATGAACCTCCAGTCTTTCCTACTACTGCAACTCTAATCCATCTGCCCAGTCCTCTAAGATGACTTCCATTTCTCCGGGTTCTCAAGGTCTGTTTTTCCTCATCTTGCTGATGGGCACACTCCCCATCACCCTAACCATCCCCTACAGTTCTAGTGTATCTTTCAGCACAGTGAAGTACCCACAACTGATACTGCTTATTGCAGCATCTGATTGACCCCACACATAATTCATGGTGACACCATCATCTTCCGCTGGATCCAAATATCTGCCATTGTTTTCGTTCCTGAACATGCTACTGTTTGTCCAAAACAACCGAAAGGAAAGGACTCATGCACATCACCATCGTAGTCCCAGTGTGTGCTACAACATGCTGTGTCAAAAGGGTTGATGGAAACATTCCCCTGAGGATGCCTTGAAACAAGGGTTGGAGTATAAGGTCACAGAACCATAGAATCTCTTAGGTTGGAAAAGACTATTAAGATCATCAAGTCCAACCATTAATTGAACACTGCCAAACCCACCACTAAACCATGTCCCTGAGTGCCATGTCTACACGGCTTTTCAAGACCTGCAGGGATGGTGACTCAACCACATCCCTGGACAGCCTGTTCCAGTGCTTGACAACATTTTGGGTGGAGAAAATTCTCCTACTATCCCATATAAACCTCCCCTGATGCAACTTGAGGCTGCTTCCTCTTGTCCTATTGCTTTTTGCTTGGAAGAGGAGACCAACCCCCACCTCGCTTCCGCCTCCTTTCAGGCAGCTGCGGAGAGCAATCAGGTCTCTCCCACCAGCCTCCTTCCCTCCAGCCTGAACAAGCCCAGTTCCCCCAGCTGCTCCTCACAAGGCTTGTGCTCCAAGGCCTTCCCCAGCTCCGCTGCCCTTCTGGGGATGCGCTCCAGCATCCCTATTTCTGTCTTGTAATGAGGGCCCCAAACTGAATATAGCACCAGCGCCGAGCACAGGGGGACCATCCCCTAGTCCCGCTGGCTGCACAATTTCTGATCCAAGCCAGGAAACGTTTGACCTTCTGGGCCACCTGAGCACACTGGGAGCTCATATTCCTATAATACTGTAATGCCAATACATGTAATACATGTAATGCCAGTTATCTCTGACCAACAGGAACATATGTATATATTTTATCATTTTTTTCAACCAACATCTGTGCTGCTGCACATCTGCGTATCGGTAAAGCTTGGTTGTGACAGGTGCGAAATATTTGTATGTTTTACAAGTTAAGGGCAGAGGACTGTCACTGTCAAAGTACATGGTGGTAAAAGAATGTTTAAACACAGACACATGAAAGGGAGGGTTGATCATTTCATTTACATACTTGCCAGTAGGTCCCTCATTCATCCAAAAAAGTGTCACCGGTGTCATTGTTTGCAGACTTGAAGAGCTAATTGATGCAGCTGCAGCTGAACTCAATATTTTTGCTAGCAAAATAACATGACGTGCTGTGGAATTACAACCACCTAAAGGGGTTGCAGGTGGTCTGCTGGGAGATGCAGCAGGAGACCAGGTTCACTCCCGAGAGCAAAAAGTGGCCTCGTATCAAAATGGAGAGACACGGCACGTTTGGTGCATGGGTGAGGATAGCTGGAGCCTGGGAAACCCCGAGCAATTCCCAGCCCACAGGATTAGAAGGCGAGCAGTTAGAATACCAGTGCCATGGAAGTTTGGGATCTCTCACTTAAAGACACAATCCTCCCCATTATCAGGAATATGATCCAAAATCTGAAAGGATTTTGCTTGTTTTGGCTATTGTCAAGGAGGGAAACAACTGCAGCACCTACTGTAGCTGCCTGCGAGGTCAGTCAGCTTTAACTACACATCCATTTCTGGAAGAGGTGTTTGAAAGGCTTTGGATTTTGAACTGTTGATATGTTTTTGAGGACTTCTTAGTATGTACGGGGCTGGTATAGATGCTAACTGTTCCTTTCAACATTCTTTCTATTAGTCTTGAATTGGGAAAAGTGACAGATTTATTAGAGAGCCATTATCGGCTTTAGTCCATATGCCCACACCGTATAAAAAGAAGCTGGAACTAACTTATTACTGTAGACAAAGGTTTTGTGTAACTTACTGACCTGGCCTTTATCAACAGCCTGAATCAGAAACTTCAAATTTGCATCTACCTCTTTATGTACTTGCTTCAAACTTGGCCATTCTGATATCCCATGTCCTTTTTTTTCTTTCTTTTTGAGCATTTTGAGAAGTGAAGATTTCATACACTAAAGCAACCCCCGGTGATTCTCTGAATAGTCATAGGCCACCTAATTCAGATGATGTTTTTTCCAAATAATTTGTTTAGGACTTTCCAGTAGAGAATTTTGCTTAATCCCAATGTATGAAAGTAATTGTTCTTGTCAGTTGAAGGTTTTGATACTTCAGTCTTTATCCTATTTTCCAAACCACACCTTAAAATAAGGAACAATTTCTTAGTACAGAACACGGTGGCATGCCCTATTAAAATTAGCCATCTTGCGAAACAATGATTTATTTGTATTCTTTTTATGTTCCTTGGATATCTCTTCTCTCGCTTGGTGACTGCTTTCATGATGGACTATGAATATTAAACCACCAGAAACCCCGACCCCTAACGCTTGCAGGTTTTTCTCAGAGATCTAGCTGCCTTTTGATCTTCACAAGGTACCCACATCAGAAATAAGGATTTGGGGAATCCTCCTAGAGCACCAAAGCAAATCTACCATTCTCCTCTAGAGTTTTTCCATAGTGCTCAGTCCGAGCTCCGCAGGAGCGGAGTCACAGAAGGTTAGCTGCACTGCACAGCTCTGCTGCAGCACCTTCAGTTGGGTCAAGGGCCCCATCCTGACACAAGCCCTGGGGACAGGAGCAGGGGCAGCACAACCTGCAAGGACAGGTTTTGGAGCCCGCATTAGTTGTGTGTTTCACAGCATGGTGAAAGAGTTGCATCCCTCTCACTAGTTTTTTCCAGAAATAAAAATAACATTCATGACTTTTTTTTTTTTTCTTTTTTTTTTTTTTTTTTTTTCCCCCGATTTAGAAACAGCACAGTATTAATGTACAGAGGGAGACTCAAAACCTTTTCAATGAGGAGGGGACAAAGGCCACATTTCCCACCAGCTAAACTTAGTCGGAGTATCATACTTGCAAACTTAGTCAGACTATTATACAATACATGGTGTACTGTGCTGTGAGTTAGTACAACTACGTTACACCAACTGCAGAGAGCTTGATCACCACAAAGAGCTTAGCAGACACTTTCGGAGAGAGCTCAGTACCTACAGCCTCAGCAACATCTTCCCAGTTTTGAAAAGAAACAACAAAAAACAGTATAACTGTGCATTCAAGCAATTTTTTATTCACAAAAAGCAAATTGAGGAATTGCTTTTTGTGAATCCCGTTTATATTAAGTGTAATATATGTATTCTGGTAGTTCTCAATATATTTTTACTGCACTGAAAAACAATGGGAACTTGTAAATTCCCCTGCCTGTAATAGAAAGACTATATAGCCTATTAGATAAAGTACTTTTTTTTTTTTTTTTTAAACTAATGCTACACAAACAATTGTATTCAATGGTTGAGCTTAGCAACACTGCAGGAGGACATATTAAGAGAAGCATTTTTACTCGTGAGACATTAATGCTACGCACAGGAAATAATTATATATAGCAAATGGAGGAATGTGCAAATTTACCAAATGTTTATTATTTTGCATCCTACACTCCTGTATGTTTGCAATCATAAATCACTCCTCACCTAAGAAATTGAGTTTCAGCCTCTCATTTTCCTTAACTAAAGCACTACCTATGGCGTAGGCAACAAAAGCCTTATAGCACCCACACAAACACCTATTATACTGGATTTATACCTCTTCTCCCCTTCAAAATAATCTTCCTGCTCATAACATTTGATCGGTCACTGTAGAAACAAATACTATAGACTGTATGGGCTATATATAAGAAATAATATCAAAGACATATTCTATTTTATATTATAGTATAAACATATATAATATGAAAAAAATGAAATATATGAAATATATAAATAATCATATATATATATAAGAAACTTGGGGATATTTGTAGATGCAGTATAAAGAAACAATTATATATCATGAATTGAAAAAGATAAGCATATTAGTAGATGATTCCTGGCTGACCGTATGTGTTCTAACTGTAGCTGCCCTACTAAGAACTGCCAAGAAGCAATAGCAAATTCTCTTAATGTGATACACTGCCTTGTCCGTTATCTTCTTTTGCTACTGCACGCACACATAATAAAAATGTGAATAAAGAGACATTAAATATAGATAATGTGTTTATCAAGAGAGCATCTAAGTGACAGGAATTAATTTAGATGCACACTCTTCTGGTTGAGGAGGGAGGAATAACAACGAACAGTTGTACTGTACTATTCTAGCTGAAGTAGAGAAAGTTTATATAAATACATATATATATATATCAGCTATTAACAGGGTTTATTTGCCAGGAGAACCTATTGATTGGCATTATATCAAGTATATTTAGTAGAGTAAAATTTTGATGGTCATATAGAGTATGCATGATTGTGTACAGCAATATAAAGGAACTAATGGAAAGACACTGACATTCCCCCATTAATCATCCACACATCAGCGTGCATTTTGTTTGCACTTCATTTCAGAAATACACTTGACAACTATTTTTTTCATTGAATTTTGAAACTTATTCCTGTTCTTAATTATCACATCTGTTCTCTGGCAAAATATAATGGCCTTACTCTGCTATACACTGAACATGTCTCTGGAGACAGGGAGAAGAAAAAAAAAAAAAAAAGGAGGAAAAAAATTTGTCAGTGAAAATATATTTTCAAATCCTCAATCTTTCTATTCACTGGTGCCCAGAAGCCACAATGAATCACACCCGGTTGTGTTTTCTAAAGGTAAAATTCCACAGAACCGATAATTTGTTTAGCATCAAAAAACCCAGCATAAGATCTGAAGATTATCCTGTCACAAAATTCTCCCTATTACTGAAAAGTCATGATTCCTAGTTCAAGATTTCTTGGCTTCAGTTTCTAAACCAACTCATTCCTGAAATATCGAGCATTAAGAAAAGCAGAGGAAAACTGAAGCATGTCATTGAAAGCTGACTAACATAACAGCCAGCACCACACTCAGCTGCGGCGCAGAGAACACTGCTCTGGCATCTTCTTGAAAAAAATAGCAATAAAAATGCAGTACAGTTTAAGCAGAGATTTACTAGTGGTCAAAGTGTAGCCAACACTTTCATACTTTTAAAAGAAAAAAGAATTAATTGAAAGACTACAAATCACACGTGAACACACTTTGGTATATTTAAGAATTAGACACAAGGCAAACAAAGGTTTCTATGAATTCCAGATATGGAAGTATTTACATGAGGGAAGTCATTCACGGTAAGCTACCCATGCAAACACGAGGAATGGAGTAAGCATTGGAGAGGTGAAGGCCAGAGCTGATTCCTGGAAGGAACTCACAGAGTTATTAACAATTCCATATTTAGTTTAGAAAAATAAAGAACCATACAACCAAAGCCCAGAAAGTGGACTTTGCATATTTTTCATGTAAATTAATGCAGGTAAACTAATTTGATGCCTGTGGAACCCTATCATTACAAAATAGCTTTTGCAAAAAATAACTTTTTATTTTAGCTACAGTTCCTTCCCATGTGGTTTTGTTCCTTCGAGAAAGGCTGCTGCACAGCTGTGTGACTGTAAGATGCTACAGAAATCCAAAACTCACTCGTGTCATCATTCACAGAGAGAGCAAGCGTATTGGTGACAACATACTTGATAACTGGCTGAGTTGTTAACTGTAATAAAATTGTTTGGAACAGAGAGGCCTGATGTTTTTATTAAGCTGGTTCTTATAAACCATTACTGCAGCAGAGTTGTGACAGTTGCAATTTTTTTCAAATTATGGTACTCTTGAGTGTGGAAACGCTGAGATACAGAACAGCAGAAGAGCATCTATTCTTGAAAGAAATTATTTATGAGCATAAATACAAATATATTTGTGTGTATATGTGCATTCATATATAAACACACATGTATCATGTACATAGAAAAATATTCTCATTGCATTATATTCACATGCAGCACACATGACAATAGCACTGATCAGCACACAAGCCCCATCAGGAAACAAGCGAAAATAGATCCGGGAGCTTCCAAAACTCGCCAGTGGGTTTTGTTCGTGAAAAATTGCTCTGTCTGCTGATAGAAAGGGAGGCTTTAAAAACCTAGACAACACTCGACAGTTTCAGGACAGGTGTTCTATCCTACTAACTGGTAGGTTATCCAATTCAATATTGAATTATAATCTACTGGTTTCGGTCAATTGCGCGTTTGCAAAAACTTCAGCTACTTTGACTAAAACCCTCATGTAAATTATCTACTTATATTCGCTTCCCCTGCACCCCTCCCTCACCTGCTCTGGGTTGTTTCCAGCCAAGCGAACCCAGGGAAGCACCTTTTGGGAAGTACCTTGTCCCATGCAGCGCTCCAGCTGGGAGCCTCTGGTGGCCAGTCAGACCAGGCACCTCTAAGCGGGCACAGACAACCCTTGTGTCAGGGATGTTCCTTTCCTCATTTCTGCAAAACACCAGTAGATCAAGAGACAGATAAGACTTTGAGGGGAAAAACACCAAAAGCAACCAAGAGCCAAAGAATATTTGTGCTTAGTACTGCTAGACTTTTACGGGTCAGTCTCCTGGAGCTCAGGGATGCTGAGCATGGCTTCTCCTATCAGCTGTAGCTCTAAACTCCTGAGCTTTGTGCTGGGTCTAAACTGTAGACGGAGTGGTGTTACACTTCTGCTGTCAAGGAACTCAAGTGAAATGCCTACAAAGAGCTCAGCCCCTTCTCCCCTCTAGTGCTCGTTCACTCAGAAGGCAGCAACCACTCTCGTGCCCAAATGAGAACAGAAGTCAACACGTGCTGCAAGGAGATCTCCAGGGAGTTAGTCTGAAGTATTAAAAGCCTTGAAACTATGATATGCCAAAAGAATGTCATTACAGGTGCACATTCAGACATATTGAAAATGAAGAAAAATAAAACTTTTTAGTAACTCTTCTTGCAATTTCTAAAGGGGTCGGTGGCATGAATGTTAAAGGAATTGAAACAGGAAGGTGAAAGCGAGTGAAAGAAGAAAAAGTTTGCTGCCCCTCCTGGAAGTCTTGCTTCACCTTGCACAAGTGATGATTTGGTTCTGTAGTCTTCATGTGCCAAATTCCTGTGATCTAGTGTGAAAAGTTTCTGAGTCTTTAAGCTTCAGCTCCACAGAGTGGGAGATGCTTTTCCATAATGTGATGTGTAAATTACTCTGCATCCTGTAGAAAGTCCTAAGTAACAAAACCCCAGCATTAATGAATATTTTCCCATGCTTAATTGAATTACTGTTTGGAGATTCTAGAACCTGGAGTGACTGCCTAAAAAAATGCCAGGCCGAAAAGCTGGTGAGGAAATTAGTCATTCTGTTGGCACAGCAAGGTCTGAAGATTACCTTGTAAAGGAGGCGTGATATTACCTACACACAGAACACCGAGGAGAGGGCAAATACTGCTGCACATCAGGCATCTGTAGCCCAAAGTAAGGTAAGAGGAAGCTAAAACGGTATGTACTTATAAAATTGAAGGCTGTAAGAAAATATATGCTGTGTTGGGTTATGATAGGCTACACAACAGTCAAATACTAACATTTTTAATTTATTCAGTCCCCAATATTGTTATTTAATAATATTCTTCTACAATAATATGTATGTGAGTAAGTGGAAATACAAGCATGTGGGTGATTACTGTGGCATTAGATGTAATGGTCTGTTACACGGACGCTTGGTGTTAATTGACTCTGCTGTGAATAAGGGAAACTATCTCACCGAGAGCATCCCGTGGAAAGATAATGTTCTTAAGAAAGCATAATTCTATAATGCCACTAAATATCTCGATGACACAGTGAATTTGCTGTGTCACTTGTGTACACACCCTGATTCAAACTTACATCTTTAAGATGAACTGCTTGAAAGCAGATACGTGTATTTGTGTGCCCACACACCCGCAGGCAGCTACAAAGTGTGCTTCCGAAAGAAAAATGAAGAAGGTTACACCCGAGATCAAAGCAGTGAAGCCTACACTTGTACAACTCCATCAAGCTGTTCAGGCTTACCCACCACACAGGCCAGTCCTCTTGGGGCTGTTAAGAGAGGGGACAGGTAAAAAGAAGCATTAGCCTTTTTTAGTTTAGACACAAATTTTCTGAAAGGAGCCTTGGATGGAGGCAACTGTGCCTAATATTATAGATGCAAATTAGTTTCAAGTGCCAGAAAATGTACATTTTTTGTGAGTTTGATATACAGGCAAAAGCATGAAATATCTGCTCTTCCAAAGCCACAATAACATTAAATATTTTGCTGAGACAACAATATGCTCCATCCTCTTAGGCGGACCTTGCACAAAGGACTAATGAGGATAAACCAGCCATCCCCACCCTTTCCCACTTTCATCTTTTAGATCAGACGAAGGATTCCAGGGATTCCAGAAGTATGTAGACATTCCAGATGCAGATTTAACTGCGGTTTCAGAACACTGAAATTTTTTCAACAATAAAGGTACAAGTTTCCCAAGATCAGACTTGACTCAGGTGACACAGGCTACACCCCCAAATATATGAATAATCTTTTAACTTGTTCTGGTCACTTTTACAAGCTCCAAACTGAAGGGCAAAGTCAATGTGCCAGGACAGCCCATTCTTGTTTTCCCCTAACTGCTTCCATCTTATAGCCACATATATGGAAAAAAACCAAAACCCAACCACCAAAAAACCCCAATAACACCTAAATGTCTAATATTAAGATCTCATGCCCCAGTGCTGGCATTTTGATGGAAACAACAATATCTCAAACTCTGTTTAGTGAACACCAGCATGGCAATTTATAGAAATCAGAGTTGGAAGAGTTTCCCTTTTCCTTTCAATGTTTGACTTCAAGGTCAGACAGTATTTCCCAGGCTGCGCCCAAGTCACCTCCCGCCTTACTGAGCTGTGAAGTGACATGGGAAGCCTGATCCAGAGAGGAAGAGGAATTCATGAAGTACCAAAATACAAATCCCACCAGGCATTAAAAAATTAACAGGTTTTTGGACACAAGCCATACCAAGTTCAACTGTTAGGCAAAATATTTAACTTTTCCCATGGGAAAAGTAGATCTCTCTTCCAAAATAGGGTGCTTGTTTTGGTTTGGTTTGGTTTTTTTTAAGAAAGTGCTAGCCAATATCTCTATTAAAGATAAAAATGACTGAAACTACTTTTTACCATTTCTACATACAAATGGTGTTTCATTCTAAGCTTTTCGAGAGCTTTCATCATCCAGTTTACATGTCCAAGTCTGTAACAAAAAGCTAACTAGAGGATAAGGACCTGATACGGCAGTCAAATTAATTTACTTTTGGTTGATGCTCAGCTCTCCTTAATATTGCCTTCATCAAAATCAGAAATGTCTAATTTAAAAAAAAAGGTGGAGGGAAACCTCTTGTTTTTCTCAGTTTTGATTTCATTGGCTTAAGGTCCATGTAAAGGTAATTTTAAAATGAAATTAAATTTAAAAAAAAATAAAAAGAAGACAAGTCATTTAGGAAGGCTGCAGATACAAATATTAAATTTTCTCTCCATTAAAGCCAGTGTATCTTCTATGGAATGATTTTTAATGTATAGAAAATTATATATAGCATACATTGTATGATAAACCAAAACAAAATCTACAGGGAGAGGGGTCAAGTTACCCCGTCTTACAACTCATAGCAATCTGGACTATGCTAAGAAACTAACATCTCTAAAAATGGGTCCACTGAAGTTTTCATGCCTGCAAATAAGCATTTTTAAAAATTACATCTGGATAAAACCTATATTATTGGAGGCATCTGATCCATCTGTTGTTGTGTTACTTTTCTATTAAATAATTATTGGCTGCAAAATATTTCGTAAGCAGACACACACACACAAAAAAAAAAAGAGCCGTAACACATTTAATATTAAGGAACTTGCCCAGAATTATTCTTTTCTTCATAAATGTTTGTATGCCTGTTTTAACCCTCTTTTCTCTGTCTTTCAATATTTTCTAGCTTCTGCTTACACCTGCAACAAATTTGGCACGTAACTTTCACGGCTTTGTATAAGACTCAAGTGTCTTGTATTCACATTGCTGGGGGATATGATTGTGTACAGATGCTTATTTCCATTTTCCGATGGATGCGTCCGTTCCTATCCAGGCTTCTTCTGGCGGTGTGTAAAGTAGGAGAGGGGTTGAGAGGTGAAATAAACTAAAAATCATGCGGTTTTGGCAAGAATTACATGGCATGTAGGCAAAATGAACATTTGCAAAGGCAGCAGTTTACTGTTCAAAAATAGTTAAAATTGCTTTTTACAATTTTTACAAACTTTACAAGTCCCATTTACATACCTGGGGAGATGCTGTGTCGGTAACCAACATATGAGCCAGCCCTCCGGATAGCTGACAGAGCTTGGGTTTCCCTGCGTGCTGGTGCAAGGCCCTTCAGGTCCCAACCTTACTGTTAATAAATAATTTTACTATTGAACGTGCATTTATTATATCAAGGTAATAAAGAATTTCTGAAATTCAGATGAGCACACATGGCCGGACAGAGCATCAGCAACAGCTCGATGGGTTTGGGCAGGAACCAGCCAAAATCTGAAAATCCCAGAACTGTGATTCCATTCCTGGCTCCTACTTGATGTGGAGGTTTAAATTAACCACTCGAGCTCAAATTTCCACAGCCTCACTGTTCTGGGGTGCCTTAAATTTCAATGTTTCAGATGATAGGGGGATCACCAGAACTTCGGCAGTTCCTAGTGCTCTTTAAATTAATGAAAGACAGTCCAAAATGCAACTCGAGTCACTGAATACCAGGTAAGCAAACCCTACAAACTAGTTAGTCTTGTACAATGCTGTCTAAATGTTTCCCATCTGCAAAAATGGCAGCAAAGTCCTACCTTGAGATTAGATGATTAGCAGATGTTTACTCAGACTGAGGATGAAGGTGGCTGCCCTTGCTTCAAAATTTCATGAAATCAGTGGTCCCAAGGAGAAAGGGAGTAATATTGTGAGATACCCTGCTTCCTGTTTCACAAACCTCCTTGTTTTCAGCGTTCTTTTCCTTCTTGCATTCTTAGTTTGGCCCTTTTCAGCTTTCAAGGAGAGCTGCTGCCTAGTCAGAGCAAGCGAAAAAGTTGATGCCACAGCCAAGGGTTTAAGGAAGTCTTGTAAATTCATCAGCACTCCTTATTGTCATTGCCTTTAAAAAAAAAAAAAATAACACAAACTACACATCTGGCTGAAGTTTTCATCTCGACTCTTAGGTCTCCACAGCTTCCTGTAAAGAAAAGAAAATTCTTATTCAGGCCAGAATTTGTGCAGCAGAGTTCAAACCCTTAAAAAAAAAAAAAAAAAAAAAAGAGAAAAAAAAGAAAAACCAACAAAAAACCGCCCAAAACCCCCACAAAACCTAAGCAAGGTCAAGGAATACAAAGTGAGTCTATGAAGGCAGGTTGTGAGTAAGTCAGTAGATCTGAAGGTGATGGATGACATCTATAGGTACCTGTCCTCTGGTTACTCTTGGAAGAATAAGTTTATTTCACAGTTGTCAACGATGAAGCCTTAGTTTAAGGAATTCATGCTAATCAGGCTATGACTGACATTCTCCTTGGGTCTCCTCCAGTCACGTAAGTAGAGAAACTCCACATGAATCTAAGACACCACTGTGGAATCACAAATAAGGAGAAATTTAAACCGACCTATTTGGGGCTTGGGAGATGTTTACTGGCATCTATTCTATAATAGCTAATTTTGCACTTACCATTGTACGCTAACAGGTCACCTCCTTGCCACAGGCCTGCCTACACACACCGCCGTGTTTGCAGACAGGCAGGCACGCTGCAGGAGCTCACAAAGATGCACATCTCTCTGGGAGCTATTAGCTCTCTTGTTTTGTCATTTCTTAAATGGGAAGATCTTTGCTCCTCTTTCCCACCCCTACCCTTATCCCGCAGACTGACATCGGCTGGATGCGGAGCCTGTAATGCACGAGGCACAAAGTGTCCTCAGATCTTCCCTGTCCTACAAGTACAAGTAGGTACGGCTACTTCAGGGTCCTTCGGAGCTTCTGAAATGATGATCTGCTCTTTCTAGAGCCATTGAGTGGATGTTCCTATTTGACCATGTTCCTACAGCTGACAGACGTTGTTGGAAGCCAGGAGTGCAGGCTTATTGTGCTGCCCTGATTTAATCCAGATAACATTTCTACTTGCTTATGAGTTGGAATTACTTAAGGTTTTGTTTTCAGAGAGGGTGGTTTGTGGATTGGTGTGGGGGTTTTTTTCTTTTTCTTCTTTTAAATATGGATTTGGTCATCAAAAAACACACAGCCTCGCTGAATTAAATTATTTCTGATTTAGGAAGAAGTGAACATGTACAAGGCAAGACAGACATCTGGAAAATACAGGAAATGCAATTCAAGTGCTCCGAGTAGATGGTTCAAGTTACTTTTCCCAGGTAATTACTCTCCTGCTCCCCTTCTACTCACAGACGTTTGCTAACTGCAACTTCCAACCTCAAGCACTTTATACACTTAGAATAGAAACATAAGTCTTTTCAGTCTGTAAATACACATGCATACTTTCAATTTGCTATTTATGCTAAGAAAGCATCTCTGGTTTCTGTACAAAGAAAGCAAAGGAAAGCGGCTTTTACTTGGTTTGCCTGAAAACAAATTTATGTCTTCTGTTCGTCATATGTGTTTCTTGTCCTCTGGTTACACAGAGCTCAATTCTAACAATTTTTCTGCTAAGAGTAACTTTTCAATCTGCCAACTTTCCACACTATTCTGTTGCCTTTGGTCCTCTACATCCTTAAGAAATGTAGCTAATCCATTACAAATTTCAGTTTGGATAGCTATGCTACCGCAAAACCGTTTGTACTCGTACATACCTTTGGCAATTTCCAGTGTAAGTTGCAATTTTTCAGTAAATGCAAGTCCATTTTTGTACCAGTGGAAATGTCTGCATTCAGATTTTTGCATCAGCCTCTGTATTTTCTGAAATACTGTAGATTGGTGGTACCTCATCACCCTACATGGCTCCCAAATCCCAAGCCACGCATCAGGAAGAATGCTGTTTGCCTTAAGCTAGAGCTAAATCTTTCTGTTCGCTGTTACAAATGTCAACTAATTAGAAAGTAGTCCCAGAAATAAATCCGTATTTGAAAATAATTCAGCAGTTTGTGTATGGCAGAGGCAAAACCTCATACCACAGAGCATCGCTCTGCACCATGACTGCACCCTGAGCCCCAAATACAGAGCTCGTTTGTGTGAGTCTCAATCTAGCCCCCTGCAAAGGATGCTAGTCCTTGTCTAGGATGCCTTTACTGCCTTGCTGCATCCACAGTTTTTAAGATATGGTGATAATCCAGCTGTGAGTTCTTGCATCTACTGGTTTATCTTGCCCTACGCCCTGGGGCCACCACGCACCAAGAGCAAACTTGGCCCTCCACCTCATCTCTGCTTCCCCCACAAACGCTCCCCTAAACCCTCTCCTACAGCCTTCCCCTCCCAAAGAGTGGGGATTCTCTCCCCTTTGCAGCAGCCGCAGGGCAGCACCCTCCGCTCTCTGCCTCTTCCCCATCTGTCTCTTTGCCGCTGGCAGGCAGCCAGCTCAGAAATCAGCCTGGCGTTTGGCGTTTCCCTCCGGGACCGAGCTGCGTTCCCGTACTTCTGGAGGAGGAAGGATGAGGTTGCAGGAAATCAAGAAGGGATTTTCTTCTCAGTGCCCCAGATAAACAGCACGCAGAGACTACCAGTCTCAGTGTCTTGCCTTTGCAGAGGCAGCCAGCTGTAAGGCCAACATATCTCAATCAGCCTTAGCAGCGCCTTCCCCGAGTGCCAGCCGTGCTCGTGAGGCTCACAAGCCAAGGAAAAGGGCAGGATGAAGAACTCATCACAGCCTCAAATCCTTATGCGTTCTGAAGTCCCAGTTTCTCATTTTTTTGTTGGCCTCCTGGTTTCTAAATTTGAACTCTGTTCAATCACAACAAACAACGTGATCTTAAATTATTCAGTAGCAAAATGCCTCTGTTGAGAAGAATGAAGCCACTTGAAAATGAGAACATACCTGCAATTCCTTTCACATCATGCCTTGGAACAATCATCTCTGTCAGTGAGAGCTGTATTTCACAGGCTTTTAACACTGCTGCCTCTTTTTTTGTGGCTTCCTAAAGTTGTCATTAGTGTGTTAAAATTCAAAACGTGAACCGATGGTAAATACAGCCATGCAGGATTCTTAGGATGCCATGGGTATGGGTTTTCTCTAAGCAATATTTTTTTTAGGAGCTCACAGAATCCCAGCAGTTTAACATCTGCTGATCCTGCAGCTCCACAAAGGAAGAATCAGCCCTATGCCAACAAAAACATCACTGCTGAATCAACTACCTGGCTTAATCCACTCCATCAAGAAATAGCAAAGCTGTGCACCTAAAACTATTTTGGATTTTCCTACTGAGAACAAAAAGTTCATTAATACATTTTAGGTATATATATGTATAAGCAAATGCGTACACATACACCCCCCAAATATTCATGGGCATGTCAGATTTTAACTTGCAACATCCTAAGTTTTGGAAAACTTGAGAACAGTGTGATGTCATTTATTTTAGCATTTAAAAAATGCCAGAACACACCTAGTCTTCATTCCTAACATTTTGTAAATACCTTTGCAGGTCCAGCTTGGACCTGTGTGTTGAAAGCTTGGTCTTGAAATTTTTGAAAATCCTGCCCTTAATTCTTGCCTACACTGACCCATGATTGTGTATAAAAGAAAACATGCTCAAAAAACCAAAATTATTTACATCCTTGAGAATTTTGAGAAATAAATGCAGAAGGCCCATAGCAAAAAAGAAGTTTGATATCCAATTTTGACATTGAAATTTTATTACCGTTCTCAAAATCAATTTTTATTGAATGTCCGTAAAAATATCTGTGTTAAAAACTGACTGTGCTAGCCAGGACATTGCTGAATGAGGTGCTGCATTCCTGTGGACTCGATTTCATCCAATTCATGGTCACACGAGGCCAGCGCTTCAAGCCCCACTCACTGCCCAGGAAGCGGAGCTCAGCACACGGTCCTTGATAAAATGCCCATGCAGATTCCTTAATGCTTTTACACACATTTTTTTTCCAGAAATTACTTTCAGCAGTCACTAACAAGTGATAATGAGTCGTGTAAATGTGGCTAAGTAGCCTTAGCTTATTATATGGTTTTAAGACTGATTTGTGTTTGAATTTATTTTTTTTAAAACCTTTTTAATGAAGGTAACATGTCAGGTCAATTTTATCTGGTTTTAAACTTTGGTCTCTGTATGTTTGTACCTTTTATTTTTTTTCTTTTTCTTTCATTAACATCTGGAAATGAGCCGCGAGAGGCTGTTTTCCCCACATTTAGCAGCAAAATTTTCTTTCTCGGCCAAATATTCCCCAGCCACCACTGATGGCACTTCAGATGCTGTTGCTCAGCCCACGAACCTCCACACAAGGACTAACTAACACCATCCCGGGAGAGCTGCAGGCATCACGCGGCAGCTCCCTGTCCCCGCTGTGACTTGCAATCAGCCGTATCCCCGTCCGGTTAGGTATACCTGCCTGTAAACAACACATTCGCCCCGGACATTTCCCATACCAGCCTTTCATTAGCTGCCACAGCCTGCCTTTAATTTCATCTGCTTGAGGCACCAGTAGTGTCCATTTAAAATGTCACTTTCCATTCACTGGCATGCCGCCAAGGATAACTCCTGCTTTCTACCTACGGTGCAGATAATATTAAAGGTGCACTCTCTCATGACTCTTATGAAAGCAATCACTGTCGGAACCCCCGGTATTTCAGAGCTGCCAACAAACCATAATGGAAGGCACACTGTGAGGGGGAATACATAAAAACAAAAGGGCAGCCAGTGCCAGCAATTAAAACACTCCAGGCTGGGCATGGCTGGCAAGCCAAAATAAAGGCTGGCTGCCACCGTGGTGTGACCAGACCTGAGAATTGCTATCGAGCATCCCATAGCACTGCTTGTTCTCAGGCAGGGAGGTTTCTGCTGCTGCGTATCTTCCCAATGCTACCGCTGTTTTTCCATCTCTCGCTTTAAGAACAGGAGCAAATTGCCCCTTCCGTGGCAGACCTACTGATCTAATTGCCATTTTATAAGACAGCCGAGTGACAGACACTGGCGCAACATTAAGACGTCCTGAATATATTCCTTCCCATAGGCAGCTAGGGAAGAACAACAGAAAGAAAAAGTGCCAACGAGATCATTTAATTTGCATCTCTGCTTATTGACATTTCCATAGCAACTTCATTAGGAAAGCCATTCCATTTTAATGCTCCCGCTTGTGTTTTGTTTAGGACTGCTCAAAGGCCTGCTACCAATTCTGGCTTCGTCCTCTTTCCAGTGGTGATAATTTTCAGGAAGGTTTTTTGGTACGAATCAAAGTCACTCAGAAACAGGATGACAAAGCCTAAGGATCTACCTTTTTCACTGCTAAAAGAATGAGGAATGTATTTGGTTTACCTTGAGGGAGTATTATTTAGACCATGATTCATGAAGGCATTTAAGTACATGCCTCACTCCATCCACGGCAGTGCTTTAACTTCCTTGACTTTCACCTGAATAGGAATCAACACAAGCCAAATTACGTTCTTGAATCAGGGCCTTAAAACATCTGTCAGTCATCACTTACTCTACGGGTCTGTGAGGTACTAATGCACCAAGGCCAATACAATAAATAAATGAAACCAGTAATGTACAAACTGTTACGGGCAACTAAAGTAATTCAAAACATATGGGTTTCTTCAGGATCACAAACTAACTCTTAGGTTTTGCACAGCATATATACATAAGATCTTTCCTCTCTCCCATTATTCAAGTCTCTTGTTAATCATCCCACCTAAGCAAATGAAAATGTAGTATAAAATCCATCGGCATTTTTAAGCCTCTTGCATTAAAGTCAGCATTTGATGTCAGAAAGGAAACCTAAATCAGCTTCTCTGGAAAGTCTATTCTTCATCTCTACAAAATACAAAATTTCATTTCGTCATTGTTCTGAAGAGCTTAAAAGGTGTAATGGCCTCATTGAAAACTTCCCATAAAGAAGAAATGGTAGAGATGGCCCTGCAGGGAAGCAAACACCAATGCAACCAGTGCAATTGCTCTCTTTGAACTTCTCCTACCACCTAAGAGGAGAAGATCCAAATTCTTTCCCCAAATGATTTAGCTGGGAACAGACTCAAATTAACAGATGGCAAAAGCCAATTTCATTGCACAATAAAACAGATAAAAGCAAAAGTCCACTATCCAAAGAAGGATAAGGAGAAAACACAGGTTAAAGTCTTGAAATGTCTCTTCTAACTGCGTACTGCATGCAGCCTAGTGACATAAATGCGTATGTATTTTTACATGAATATAAACCAACAAACACCTGTTTTTATAGCAAAGTTCTATGGTATGCTGTCTCTCTGCTACATTTAAATATAAGTTCTCAAACAAGCTAAAAAGAGAAATTTAAGACATTTGGTGATCTACCATAGCATGAGGAGATAGGAGCTTGTATTCTTAGAACCATTGTTTTTGAGATATGCTAGCAAATGGAACAGCGTATTCAAGTAACTGCTATAAATGTGCAGTTCTGTGCCTAGCCATTTTGCTCCAGAACCTGCGCTTCCTGAAGTGCAGCGGTTGAGCAAGACTTAATCTAAAGACAAACCTGTGAATTGAAGACTTTTGAAGAGCTGCAGTGAGCTTCCTCCTGAATCAGAGACTGGGCCAAATCGAGGAATCCAGTTCCAAAGCCAAACAATCTGTTCCTCCGCACTAAATAAAATCTCTGTAATTACACACAAAGGTTTCAGTCTGCTTTCAAGTGGCTACCATTCCTAAGGCAAGTCTGTGGAAAAGGAGAGTGACTTCTCCCTCTCTTAAGAGATGTACAGCAAATTTTACTTTATACTGAATTTTTTAATGTAGCATTGATGTGAGACACAAGAGCACTGCCGAGCGCTCCCCAAGAGCGCACGCTTCCACCTGGAGATTTCTTGGAGGACAGCTTAACAACTGACACATAGAATGCCCAGAAAATATATTCCAACAGTGTTTCCCATCTCTTTCGCTTTCTCTGAAATGTTATGGTTAAAAGATTGTTTCAATATTTCTACTTTGATTTATTTACGCTTTCCCATCCCTTATAAGTACCTTGTTATGATTCATCCTGGCTTCACAACATTTCATCAGTTATATCAACTCACGGCACAGCTGTACTTCAAGCAGGGATTTACATAGAGGGCACCGATTTTCACAGTACCAGAATGCAGGATGTGTCTGATATGCACATTCCACTGAGGCTGCAAGGTCACCTGGCGCAGGTGGGGTTCTTCTCCACTAAAGAAAAAAGTAATTAGAAGAAAGAAATAAAAAAAAAAGAAAAAAAGGAAAAAAGAAAGAAAAAAAGGAAGAAAAAAGGAAGAAAAAAGGAAGAAAAGGAAAAAAGGAAAGAAGGAAAGAGGAAAGAGCAGAAAGGAAAAAGGAAGAAAAAAGAATAAAAAATAATTAAAAAAAAAAGAAAAAAGAAAGAATAAAAAAGAAAAGAAAAAAGAAAATAAAAAAGAGAAAATAAAAAAAAAAAAAAAGAGAGAAAATTAAAAGAGAAAATAGAACGGTTCCAGCTGCCCTGGGACGAGGCCACTTTTTTTCTTCATTGTGACAGAGTCTGACATTTATGTGATGCAAGTATAAACTGTGTGACATTATACTATGACACAGTATAGCACACAGCAAGAATTTATGTCCCCTTCTGACATAATCTATGTGCTCGACTTTAAGCTAGGAAAAATATATACTGATAAACCTTGTTAGAATGTGATGCCTCTAGAGAAGGTATTTTTATGCCTTTTATCACCTTTATCACTACCTAATTATGACAGTTGCTGTTCAAAGGGCAACTTATACTCAGAAAAATCATTGCAGCAGTATCTCAGATACCGTGGTTTGGTAATTATGAATGAATGAGTGCTGGTTCTTCTGTAGAAACCATTATCCTAGAAGAACATGGGAGAAAAAAACCCAGATGAACAACCCAACAAAAATTGAAAACAAGGAATTTTGGCTCAAAGGATGTGTAGGTATAACGTCTCCCAGGGGAAGGTTGTAAATTGAGTTAAGAATGGAACTAGAACAGAGTAAAAACTGGGCTAATCATGAATTTACCTGTAGGTTTCCTGTGACCTTAAGTATAACCTTAATTTCCCCATATATTATGTGGAGGAAAGAGGCTTTTTTTTTCCTTCCTCACACCTGAAGCTCATACACAAAAAAATAAAAATGCATTTAGAGCAGATATTTTATATGTATATATATATAAAGCTTTATATATGTGTGTGTATATATATATATATAAAGCTCTTATGAAATTAAAATTTCCTTTCTACATTTTACAGTTTTAATAAAGCTATATAAATGGTAACAAAAAGTCAAAGAAAAGAATTATTACAGAATTATCAAAATAGAAATCGTCAAGTTTACTTGTTTTAGCCATTCTCCTGAAAAAAAATAAATTGTTGATCTTAGCTAATTTTTCTACAAAATGTTTGGCTTTCCACAAGATTTCATTTTCTAGTAGAAGGCACTTCAAAGAAAAATTTCCAAGCACTGCTAATGACAATTTATAGGGTTTGACAAACAATGTTTGTCTTGCACTTCAGGTTTCTGTGTCATCAAGAACTACCGTGACACAGATGAGCAATAAAATAAACAGAGTTCCTTCAGAATTGATCCTGGTTTTATATAGATTTATAGATTGTTAGTAATTTTTCAACAAATCCATCTTTCACAGAGAAGTTTAAAACGAAACGACTTCTAAGCGGTGCCAGCTGCTTTGAAAAATACAGTTTGTGATCCCGTAATTTCAAAGGTTATGAAAATATGGATTCTGGAAGTGGGAGAGCAGGCAGAGAGGCTCTGCTCCCTCTTGTACCGGGGGTTACTACAAAAGTGGGTACCCTGGGGTGGGCACCACTGGTGCTGGACCCTGCCAACATCCAGGCAGGGAGACCACATGGATACTCACACAGAAATGGGAAAGACAAGACGGACAGACAACCAGCTGTGCCAGCGCCGGGTCAAAATCCCTGGGTGACAACCTGCAGGGCCACGGTGGTACCTTCCCGTGAGCCACGGCATGATGCGGCAGGTGGGTGCCCTGCGGATGAAGGCGTCAGCAAACAGGGTTTAGAGAAGAGAATGGGTAATGGACTGGTTAGACCCAGGTAGCTTGGTCTATTTAGAAATTACTAAGGAGTGATTACCACAGGCTACATATACATACATAAAGATCCAAAATTTGGTTGTAGAGGGAATTTACACTCTGCAACACAAAAAAAAAAAAAAAAAAAAAAAAAAAGGTGAGAAAAATTATTAATGGTGCCTAATACAAGAAAAAAGTATAGGAAAGGAAAATTAAGGTGCAACCAACTCTTTCCATGGTGAGGACAATTAGCAATGGGAACAATTTGTCAGCAACTGTAAGCGGATTTTTTTCTTTGCTAGAAATTTTACCACTGGGATCAGATATTTTTTAAAATTTGAAAATATTCTAATTCAAACAAGATTCATTTCACTTCAGTTGTAAGCTTTGATGTGTGAAATGACCAAACAAAAATACATAATGGCTCCTTCTTAATTAGTGGATTTATTATTTTGAATGTTGAAGCTGAAGTCAGGTCTTCACTGGCTGGAGAACCAAGACCCTTGTCCATATGGTTTCCCCAAGAGCACATTGTACCAAAGATAGAAATCCAAAACCAATAATGTTGGGTAAAAGAACTGATTATTTATTTTTATTAAACACACATCTATTTTTCTGGCTCCTGCTCATATGTTCCTCATAATCAGGACTGGAAAGCAGTGGGGTCCACAGCAGAGTGATAGGGTGATCCTTGATGTCATCCTGAGTGACAAGAATTTCTGTTATCCAGGCTGGACCTTCTGATCTGACCGTAGCTCTGTGTAAACCTCAGGGCTTCCTCCACACAGACAAAATCAGAAAAACAAAATAAACCCCAGATCCACCTCTATTTTTTTTCTAGTGAACGATGTCTGTTTAAAGCAGAGATTACTTTTTTTTCCCCCCAGAAAAAAATAAATACTCTGCTTGGAATTTATTTACTTTTAGGTCAGACTGGCACAGAGATTACTCCTTCAAAATGAAATTTCCATTTGAAGCACTGCAAAAATTTAAGGGTCCTTTACCTTAACCTTGTGCCTACCTTGAAGTGATGAAATGTGTTTGTAAAGATACATTCTTAATAAAAAGCCAAGTTAAGCAGCAGAGAGGCACCGAAGTTACCCAAACACCCTCTTTTTTGATGCCTGCGCCTCTCAGACTCATCAGGCCGTTTTCTTCTGTATTTTCTGGCACACTGAGGCAGAAACTATATCTCCTTTCTTCCATTTGGAGAACGAAATCCGCGGAGTTTCTGTGTTAATGGAAACCTTGTCCTCATTCCCCCCACACTTCAATGAGAAGCCCTTTGACACTCGATACAGCCCGGTGTGAACCGTGCCGGGGCAGGCGCGCCACCGATGCCCCGCGTCAGCTCCTTCATCCAGCGGCGCGGCTCCGGCAGGAACCCGATTCTCTTTGTCCGTGGGTGCCACAGAGAGCTGATGTCATGAAATGGCTATGAGGCAGAATAACACCATCAGAACTGTTTATTTAATTAGTAACAAGGGTAAAATCCCCCTAAAGCAGCTCGATCAAGGGTCAGTCTGAGGGGTCTGCATCGGAGTATGGGTAGCCTTCAGTGGCTGAGGCTTAATAATAATCTCTAGACTTCAATTTCCTACTAATAAAGGGTAATATAATGTAGGGTAAGCCCTCTTATTTGTTCAGATCTTTTTAACCACGGAGGAGCTAATATGCAACAACTGAACAAACAATGGCCACACAGGTTTCATTTTTAGAAGCACAGATGACCTCTGATGAAAGAAATGATCAGTCAAGCTCCGAGGCAAGGATGGAAAGTTAGCTAGCAAATGCGCATTTTTTGTTCTCTGTGAAGCAAAAGAAAAGAAAGCTACTCTTAAATAACCATGTATGATATCAAGTAAAAGTGCCTGAAAATGCCTGTGGAATTGTTTTATTACAAAAATATTCTGACTTTCAGTGATTTTCTATCAGTAGGTTTTGATGAACCTTGCAAGCTTATTTTACTAAATGGAGTCTGCTTTCTCTGCAGTTATTAGCACTGTGTACGTGATGGAGTTGCTGAAGCCTTAACATTGTCTAGTTCTAGTAGCACCTAGGCTCACTTGTTGTTTTCTCCTACACACCCATACCCAAATATCTGCCAAAGCTCAATCTTCTGCAAGAAAGCCCTGCCTATGCAAAGGTGCAGCTGAAACACAAAAGATCTTCCTCACTACAAAAGAACACTACTTTGCCTTTTTTTTTTCTTTTTTTTTTTCAATATTAAAGTCTGGATAATGCAGTAGCCTCCAGATGTCAGGACCAATTTCAGCACCAACACGAGACAGCAGAGACATGAACAACATACCCACTTGCTGTAAGGGGAAATTCAATCTCTTTAATCCAGGATTTTCAAGAATGTGTTCCAGAAATTTTTCTTCTTAAAGCTGCTGGGGGTTTGTTTTCGGTATGCCCACGGGCTTCTGAGTTTGCCTTGCGGCTCTTTGCTTGCTCACCGTCCTCCAGATGCCACCCACCCCATCCCTCCTTCTAATTTGCCATCTTCTAATTGGCCTGGGTGGCTACTCTGACAGAAGCTCCCTCAGGAACGATCCTGGCTTCCCATGTCAGAATTTTAATCCACCAAGTCTTTTTCCCCGGGCTGGATAATCAATGCTGAGAGTCAGATTTATGTCCTCTAAATATATTAGTTATGAAATAAAACCTAGAGAGGGTGCCATGTTATCAGGAAAGATATGTGATAAAAACAATGCTTTTATGTTTTGCTTCTCAGACTAGAATAAATTTGAAGACTAAGCTGATGAAATGAACCACTGAAAATACTTGTAAATATATCATATCCCATAGTATTTTACCCTACAACAGATTCCCGTTACCTCTGTATTGAAAGAGTGAGAAGCAAATTAAAGAATATGGTCTCCGGTGAATAGGAAATGTAAATCCTATTAATGCTTATAGGAATTACACCTACACATTGAAAGGGCAGTATAGAAGACCTTTAAATTGATTACCTGACAAATGACTGTAAAACGAGCATAACTTTTTTTTAAAGCACTATGTGACTCTATTTCAGACTCTAAGGTTCATGGATTTTACAGTTATGGAAGCAGTTTGTAAAGCTTGTAAAACAATACGCACAATATACAGCAATAGGAAACAGCAGAACAATTTAGCATTTACCAAATTAATAATAATGCTAACTAAAAGCTATAGCTAATTCCACATCAATAAAATAGGTGGCAATATGGTTGCAATTATCAGGCAGGGACACTATATAGGATAGCGAAGGAAGTTCAGGTGTCATAAAGTTATTTACAAGCTGCTACTTAAAAGGCCAAAGAAAATAACTAGCAGCAAGGCTATACAGCATCTCTGGGAACCTGCACGGGGCCACTGTGGAAGGTCCGATGCTGGTGTAAACTACGCTTGGATCTTTCTTTCTGTGCAAAGAGCTAAAAATATTGGGGAGGGGGGCATGAAAGGAGGAAGTAGTATCGGAATTCTTCCTTAACAGAAACATAATCTGCAGGAATGTGATGAAATTCGGCGCCTTTGACAACCCCATACTTCATTTTACCCACAAACATCCTCTAATGGTACAGAATTCTCAACATTTTATTCTCATTCCCCTCTCGCAGCAGCAAAAGAAAGATTACTTAGGATATTGCTGGCAGCAAATGCCTTGCCAATCCCCTCCTGAAATGTTTGTTAAATAGTGATTCCAATGAACTCCGAGACAGCGAGATAAACTCTCGCTATTTCAGATAAGATTATTGACAAGGTGCTGGAGGGTACGTACCCTCTTCAATCCTTAATAGCGCAGACTGCCACCACAATTTGCTTTCTGCTCATGTATTTCATAGAAGGTTTTGGTATTAGCTTCACCCCTTCTCCCACCCCAGCTGTCCTGTCTCTCATCTTCTGTTCCTACATGCCTACGGTCTCCATTCTGACTCTGGTCTCCACATAGACATTATCAACACTTTTCCCTCTCGTCTTCCAACTGATGTAACTGCTGGTCAGTCACTGATCTGCTGCCGGATTCCCACCCTCCAGCTTTCCCATTTGTCATCACAGCCAGATCCTGTAGCCAGCAATGATGGAAAAAAACCGTACCATCACCTCCCATCCTTCCATAGCTCCTCATTCTGCTTCATTCGTCACTGTTACCAGCATGGCACAGATACTGACTTGCTATGTTGGAAGAGGTTGCATTGTGAATTAGTAATGAACTAGCTAAAGTAATTAGCTAAGAACTGATTACGTCCTATGTCCTCAAATGCTATAATCAACTTCAAAAACAGGCACAGTCAAACAACATCAAATCATAGTATTACTTGGGGGGCGGTGGCAGGGAGAGAAAGAAAGAAAAATGCAACCAAAAAACCCCAGGCAGTCTTTTTTCAGTCTTGGTTTTTCCTTAATAAAATAACATACAAAGTCATTCCTTGACAAAAAGCAAATCCTATGATCACATATAAAATGGGGGAATTAAGTACTTACTTGCAGCACAGTAGAAGATGTTTCTTATATATAACACTTCTACCTGAAAACGTCACGAGAGTGTTGAGTTGTGGAGGTCAAATTGATGGCCAGGTTAAAGGTCCCACTTAATTTGGTCTGCAAATCTCTGCTTTTCAAATTGTTGACTTTCTGTCATGCAAAATGAAATAAACATGAAGCCTTTATCCTCTATGGCTTGCACAATGAGATCATTAGATAATTAAAACAACAAAAGACACACAGAAGTATTGTCTATAGATATAAATCAATTACTCTAAAAGCAATTACTTTGGATCCAAATTAGCCAGTGTTATATGGGAAATATATAATATTTAATTTGCTCTATGGCTCTGGCATAAATCCAGACCACCGTGGCAGCAAACAAAAGTCACCACTTCTCAGTCAAGGTAGAGCAACACCACAATCACTCTGTATTGGCGACCCCAGCTCTTACAGCAAAAATGTAATTAGTGCTGCAACAAGTTATGGCATGGAAAGAAAACGCAGCTACTTTGAACGACACCATGAGGCAGAATGAGGACTAGCCCGGGGAAACCATCTTCCCATTTCTTCTAGATTGCACATGAATTCTGTCACCAGATATGTAAAATGAATTAATCCTTTAGTAAAAAAATGCGTAAAGTAGAAAAAAATATAGCTGGATACTGAAAAAAAGGATAATGCTGCAGCATAAGTGCATTTAAAGGTATCCAGTTACTCCAGAACAGTGAGTAACTGGACGTTACTGGCGCAGGAAACTGGCTAGCACCTATCCCTATCTTTTTTAATTTTTAATACAGCAGATCCTAAGCTAGGACCAAACACCTTCCTCCTGAGATATTTTCAAAGGGTTATGAGGAACATATTTGCACCAGCCTTGAACGTTTGGAATTGCACTGACACTGCACAGTTGTGTCTCTGGCAATGTTCACACATGATGACTGCTTGCTTTTGGCCCCAAAAGGCAGCCAACGTTTGAGCCTGGATGGACTCCTTCCCTTGAGGAAAAGGAACAAGAGAGATGTTCAAGTAAACCTATCCATGAAACCTCAGTTATTGGATGTATTGGTCACATGTGCCCACACATTACATTCTCCCTTCAGGAGGCAAAAGGTGGATTGTGCCTTTCCTTGAGGAGCAGCTGAGCATGGAGAGGGAAGAAGTAATGCCATGGTGGAGGGCATGGCAAGACCCCTCTGAAAGGAGGTTCTGGAGCTGGCAGCACCGTTGGGAGGAGTCAAGCCGAACCCCTAAGAACCACTGAGGGCCCTGCCGAGATCACTGTAACTGGATGGGCTGAAAATTGGTATCATGAAGCCTCCCGGGAAAGATGAAGTAAGCACGGGAAGGTTTGTTTAACATCTGTCCTTTTTCTTTCCGATTTTCATCCTGCTTGGTTTTACTTAGCCACCTTGAATTACCCCCATGACAAAAACTCACAGGTTCTTGCCTTTTTGAACTAAGAGAGAGGACGCCTGGGCAGGTCAGCTTTGGGGTGCTGACCAAGCCACATCCCCATGTAGACTGTCCCGCACATACCAGGCTCTATCTGGCCACAAACAGGCAACCAGAGGAAATTCCTCTGAACTGGAAATCACAAGTGTTTCTTCTATTATGAAAAGTTCCATCTACTTGCTGATGGCAAACTTCACTGCGATGCTTCTTGCTTTCTTTTTTCCCCCAATCTGTTTGCTGCCTTGCCTCTGCCATTCTGTGATCTGCTGCCCCAACCCCTACCCCCTTGGTCCTGCCCTAGGCATGTGAAAACCTCTGGAGCAGCACGGATTAGTGCTGCTTGGGGCTCAATATATGGTCGACTGCTTGGGGCAGTGGTTCATGTTGCTAAGGAGGACCCTTACAGAAGGTGAGCTGTGGAATTAGCAAAGAAAAGATTTGCATTCCCAGCTGTTTCCAAACAAAACATCTTAGTCAACTGCTGGATTAAAAAAATGTTGTTTGTTTGTTTGTTTGTTTTCTCTTGGCCACTCACCCAGGTTTGGAAAGGGCTGCACTGGCACACAGCCCAGGAGCACCCGGGAAAACCTTCACCGCCACCTTCAAAGTCACTTTACGTGAGCAGAACCACACGATGGCAGGTCTTATTTCTCAAAAAAACACCCCCTTAGAAACGGTTGCAGCTCTAAGAGCTCTGCTGTTTGCTCATGTACACTACTCCTGCTTCAGGAGAAGTCCCCGTGTAAGAGACCACCGAGCACACCACCTTTGAGGTACCACTGGCCATCATCAGAGCAGGTGAAACACCCGTAAGTCAGTTGTGTGACATCTAGAAGCTCTCACGTATCCCAGAGCACTTCAAAAAGCTACATTGTGCATTTAAGAGAAACTAATGTTTTGCATCAGGCCTCTCTAAAGTCACAGTTAAGCCTTTTTTTGGAGGAAAGCCCAGTGACAGGCAAGATGAAATTTCATTTTAATTTTCCCTTAGAGTAAGAAGTGGGGGGAAAGGAGGAGGGCTGGGGTCTTTGGCCAGAGGGAGGGAAGGTAGCATAACACTGCAAAAAGAGAGGGGTAATAGTTATAGGTAATCAAAAAGAAAATTGCTCAAAGTACCCTTAAGTAGTTCCAAGAAAACCTCAAATCCCACTTAAGAACTTAAAATAGGACAAAATTGGTGCTTGAAGAGGCAGACTGGACTTGTTCTGAATATCTTAGGCTGTTCTGCTACATCAGTTCTCTTTCATCGTACATTTAATCTGCCCCTCTGTAAACAAAAATTTGGCTGAATAAAAACCGAGGGCAGACATGCGGCTGCATAAAATCTCAAGGCAGGGCAGGGTGCAGGGAGGTTTAGCTTGGGGAGTAGGTCTCTCCAAAGTAGTCATTTCGAGAAAGACTTTGGAGTACTAGCCCCTTTTAACATACTACATAAAACAACCCATTAAAGCGGTGGGACAGCAGCTTTTGTCACGCCTGTGCCTCAGCCCCACGTCTGCCTGATGGGGGGGAGGCACAGCTTAAAGCCCCCATCCCTGACCCTGTGCAGCTACTGGAAAAACAAATTACTGTGCTAAGAATGCGAGAGAAAGAGCAATTAAATTTTTGCCCTTTTTTAATCAAGGACTGTGTTGCCTTGGGGGCTTGGAGGGATAGGAAATCAAGCTTTTGTAGAGTAGGCTTTGGAAAGTATCTGTAACAGACATCCCCGTCCTTTGCAGACTGTGCTCTGCCCTTTTTTCTTTCCCTTATGGCACACATGTAAGGAGATTTGTTAGACCTTAAACTTGTCACAAATGTAGCTGCTAACAATTTGCCCCCGTGTTCAGATGCTCTTGCGATTGCTTTCTCCAGTAATTACTCAGTGGGTACGCCACAGCAAGCTCCATAAGTTACAGCTAATCACTCTTAAGTGCTGGAAGCAGGACTCTATTTGTGCAAAGAAACAGCAATCAAATATGGTAAGCAGATGGCTGTTTCTTGTCCTGTTACCACACTGAGCACAACAGATTAAGCCATGATGGATTTATCAGCACTGATGGATACATTAACACCATATGCTTTTATAGAATAAATAGCTTTTGACATTTCATTATAACTTCCGATGGCCCAGTTTTTTAAAAGCTGGGGCTTTTGAAAGGAAAATGCAGATGTTTCTAACAAAGCCCGTACGTTTTCCTATGTTCTCCTTAAAAGTTGCAGTTCGGCACTCAATATTACAAAAGACACAATTGAAGTCCTAGAAATAGTTGAGGAAATCCAGTGTTTCTTTCAACCATAAGCTGGACACGCGCATCTCTAGAAGCTTTGTGACAATCAATTCTTGTAATTGATAAATGCCAGTATTTGAAAACTGATGAAATTCTTAGCTCATTTGCCATATCTCAGGAAACACGTATTATGTAAACAGCAGTAAAACAAACCTAAGTACCCCAAAACCTTTTTCTTTCTGATTTATAGGCTGATCTGTAGGCTAAGGGAATGCACTGAACATTTAACTGACACTTCTCGAGCCTAGCAGAAAACCATACCCTCGCATGTTTCAAGAGTCCTCATCCTGTGAGACGGAGAAAGGGAAAGAAAGTCAGCAATTTTCTAGGAATGTAGGTGTCAGTTGCCCAGGCTGCCGTCAGTACACGAGCAGCCGAAATGTCTAACGGGTGCGTTTGGCACTGACACAGCAAAGGCTTCAACCCAGGCTCTGAGCAGTTGTTGTGCGCAGTCGCCATGTGAAGGGGGACCCGTAGGTAACACATTTCTGGTCCCGCTGCCTCTAGAAAAGCGGAATGCTGGCTGCTTAAAGCGCAAGAAAACTGTTGACAAAACCATGTGCTTCCTGGGGGCAATAAGCACTTTGGGTGTTTCTATTCAGTAGCCCACAGTAGTAGAAAACCTGCTTATAAAAGCCTGTTCTGTTGTCAATCAAACTCGGCTGCACATGTGTTTGCACTGCCGCATCCTTTTCTGTTCCTCCCTGCATGTACTGAAGTTCCTGTACAGGTCGTCAGCTTGGCGTTTGTTAATTGCTCGTCTGCAGCCTAGGTTTTAATCACCTGATCCATCAAAAGCCCTTCTTTCCCTGCCTATATTCATCTTGTCAGTTAGTGACATTTTTTGTAATGAAAGCAGTAGATCTATTGATAGCATCCCTCAACAGAGTGGAAGGCATCCTGCATTAGCTTTGTCTCCTAAACCAGCCTGTTCTATTACAATTGACCTTCTCTTCTTGATTACCACACAAATCATAACCCTCTCCCCACTCCTCCCCCTGCTTCCCTCCCCCCAGTCTCTTCGAGTAGTTCTTCTGTAGCCATTCAATTGCCTGACTGCAGCTGGTAATTGGATTTATGTTTGGAGCACAGCTTTCTACGTACAAGCCTGGAATAATTCAAATAGGACCCTGGCCTAGGGCTGAGGCCATATGTTAAATTCAGATTTGCGCCTGCAAAATCTGGAGTACCCTGACAGGAGCATAATCCACTCAACAGCATAAAATCCCGGCCTATTTGCAACCTGCACTTCTTATTTTCTCCTCTGAAGTAAAATTCCATTTTGCTACTCTTTTAAGATGTTAAGGGCGAGGCAATTGCATTATGGTGACTTGGTGAAATGTAAAGGTGATGTTACTTTGGCAACTGTCTTGCTTCACTTTAGGTTTCAGGGAAAAATGCAGGTACTTTTCAGTTATGGTAATACAAAAATTAACTACCGTATGTCCTGGGTTTGGTTGGGAGAGTTAATTTTCTCCTTACTAGCTGGTGCAGCGCTGTGGTTTGGATTTAGCATGAGAATAATGTTGATAACACGGTGTGTTTTAGTTGTTGCTAAGTGGGGCTGACTCTAAACCAAAGACTTTTAAGTTTCCCAGCTTTGCCAGCGAGCAGGGGCACAAGGAGCTGGGAGGGGACACAGCCAGGACAGCTGCCCCACAGCAGCCAAAGGGATGTTCCATACCATGGAACGTCATGCTCAGCGTGTAAACTGGGGGGGTTGGCTGAGGGCTGCTGAGTGCTGCTCAGGGGCTGGCTGGGCACTGGTCAGCAGGTTGTGAGTAAATGTGTTGCGCATCACTTGGGGTTTTTCTTTTGGACTTTATTGCTCTCTCCTTTTCATTACAATTTATTATTATTATTACCGTTATTTCATTTTTTTGCAATTGTTAAATTTTTGCTGTCTCAACCCACAAGTTTTACCTTTTTCCTGATTCTCCTCCCCGTCCCACAGGGGCTGCAAGCAACTGCGTGGTGCTTAGTGGCTGGCTGGGATTAAACCATGACACCATAAAAAATAAACCCCCAACCTAACAGCATGCTTTGTGAACACAGCACGGCATTTCACATGGTGTCTCCAGAGCCTGAAAATTACCCCTGGGACCAAGCTCAGATAAAGCTGTTACACTGAAAAGCAAAAGTGCAGTTAGTGGCATCAGCTCTCCTACTCCACATCCAGCATTGCCTCAACAGCAGTTTATTCACCTGCAGTTAAATAATACAGGAATGAAATGCAGTCAGATTCACCTTGCTCCAGCTACAAGGGTTTGCAATTTCTCACTTTCTGTTTCTCAGGCCCTTGCACAACCAGAAATTTCGGACTGACCTGTAGCCCCTGCTTCGCCCCTGCGCTACCAGAGATGAGCAGTTTCTCTCAGCCTGAGCATCATCTGCTCAGCTCTGACCCGTGAGCCTAGCTCTGTCCATAGCCCATGATTATGCCTAATAGCAGTCCCCTGAGACAAGTTTCCACCCTCCTTCCTAATAGTGCCGCTTGAACCCTCTTCCACCTGAGCTTCTCCCAGCCTAAGCCACAGAAATAACACCAGGTTGTAATTGTTCTAATACCATAACACACCAGCCTCATATTAAAGCAGTAGCCCTAAGGATAGTATGATGGCATTTCACACACACGCGCGCGCGTCAGCCAGCTCCCAAAACAAATGCAGGATTCATGCCTACCAAATCCTCTGGCTCTTCTGAACCTATCTGCAGCACCAGTTACCTCCTAGCCCAGCTGCTACACCTAGCCCTGGACCTCACTTAGAGTTAGCCAAGTAGCCTTTACCAACTGAAGTAAATACAACACAAGTAGCCCTATTGATGCTGAGCCTTACCATGGGATCCTCTCCCTCCTGAGCTCTCAGCCTCCCTGAGCTTGAACCAGAGCACCCCAAATACACCTCACTCCCAGGACACAATGACTTCCAAGATGTGAAAACATCTGGGTGCGCTTAGAAGAGAAATTAGGCTCATGTGTTATTACATACTCTCCATTTCAGCATTTTCTTCTGAAAGCAGTTCATTACCCGAGGTGCTCAGTGTCTCCCAGCTTGAGCCCAGGTCCCCACCCACCTTTACACCAGTTCTCTGACCCCAGACCAAGCAAGAGACCTGCCAGGGGAGCAGGTGACTCTGAAAGCTCCTGTGCTGCCTCCCAGGCGCATGGCTGTACCCAGAGGTGCCTTCCACGCCTTCGCATCTGTCAACAGGTGACACCGCCAGCCTGAAGTGACTCATTTTTGTCCCCATGTCTTGCAGAGGATCAACAAACAAAGATGCCATTTTAAGAAAATAATTCAAAGTTTTGACATTTGAGTGAGAGGGCATTTCATACCAACGCAGCAGCTTTTGACTTTCTGGTGATAAAGCACCTGCCTGCGATGTGGAGGATCTGGGTTATGCCTCCAGCTGTGCGTGATTCAAAGCAAACTGGGAACACAGGGGCCTTTGACACACCTGGGGAACGTGCTCTCACTGCCCTGCCAACCAGTCAGCTTCGCCGCTCCATTTTCTGTCACAACGCTTCCCCCCGCCAGGTTTCTGTATATCGTTCCACACGCACTGTGCTCATGCTGTGCAGTTCCTCGTTCACTGCATGAAGTGCAAAGCAGCACCTTGAAACTGCTCTCCCACCACCACAGGTTTAACTCCCCCTTGTTCCCATTTCACTGCATGTTCATTTCCAGACCTAAATTTTCTTGCTGAAGATATCACCCAGATTAACATGTTCCTGCAACAACATTTACTTTGACAACTTGGCATTTTCATATGTCCTTACTCCAGAGGAGAGTAGCTCCGGAACAGCACAGATAGCAGCACTCTGCCTCATTAACCAGCCAAAATTAGCCAAAGTGCCACCAGAATTAGAGAAGAACTAGAAACTCCTTAACATTTGGTTCTCCTCCCCTCCATAGTTTCTGCACTGAGTTGCTCACCTCCTCCTCTTTCATCACTACAGGTTGATAATATTCACCTAAGCCCTTTGGCCCATTCTGGCATGCTATCTATTTGCAGAAAGAAAGATAAATTAAACTATTTACCAAGCTTAAAAATTTAATTTGTCAACTACCTGTGAGAGTCAGTCCAAAGAGAACGATATTGTCTCAACATTGCCAACAGAGACCTGGAGATGGAATGTGGTCCTCATGGACACCCAGACACAAAGACCCTAGGAAAGAGAACTGCATGGTATGAGGAGTACTATGCCACTCCCTGCAACCTGGGACTGGAAGGAACAACTGGGATAAGGCTGCATAACCGCTGTCCAGAAGATGGATCACAACCACTGTCGTAGCAATGAACCAGAAAACTTGAACTTCAGGTGAACTTTCTTCATTATAATATCATTATAATACACAAACACACCTCCTGGTCTGAAGCTACCCACCTCTAAGGCAAACCACACCTCGGGCACCCCTCCTTGGACATGTGCGATAACCTTGCTCAAGAAGGTGGAGACTGTCAACAGTCCATGGTCCAGAGGAGGAGCAAGGTGTGTTGCTTGGCATAAAAGATGGCTCCTTAGCAACTGAACTTTGGAGATGTTCCCCACCAAGGATCACAATGATCAGAAGGACCAGCAGGCACTGCCTGGACCTGGGACCATAGGGTAGCTATAATCCTCTTTCCTTTTTACTTTACCTTTTCTTCCCTACCTGTCACTCTATCTATCACACGCCGCTTTACGGGCAAACAATACAATTGCACTGTTTGATCAAAGCATAACCCCTTGGTTGGTTGCCTTGATTTTTTGCGCTTCAAGATCATAGTAAACAAACCATCACAAGTCCACTGGGTGGACTGCAACGCTACCTTTAAGGTTCCTGAAAGCCCCTACTTAAAAAAAAATAAATAAAATTTGCTGTAGTCTCCACTTCCAGTGTTCCCAGCATGAGAAGGAGCACATAAAGTAGCTGTTGGCTCCGTCCACGGTGTCACAGTTTCCTACAATACAGTTCTTCAAAACATGAACGCTTCCCCATTACTTTCTGAACTACCAATTTCTAACCCTTTTTTTTTTTTCCTTCTTTATCTTGAAAGTGTGCTCTGGGACTTAGCAACTAAAACCTGTCCCTAGGGTTTAAATGCTGGTGATGGCCTGATTTTCTCATCTCTACAAACAGAATTCAGCAGTAAGCAGAACTTATCTTTTCACCTACATCTATCCTACAAATAAAATGGGGTTACTTCTACACTACCTGATTGAAAGTGTGCTGGAACCAATGGAATCTGTCTATTTCTGACACCGCCAGCATTTTTGGTGGTAGATCTTGTGTTTGCTACTTTCCTTAGACTTGCAGTTCCTAAAAGTTAGCAATGAAGTAAAAACCTCATCTTCCTCTTTCTCATTTATATTTACAACTCATCTTGGGAATTCCTACCACTGTCTCATGCTCTAAGCCTGAAAATGTTACTGAAGTGAGCTGTAAAGCCATTAAAATGACAGGGAAAAAGTCTTTTTCTTCCATTCCTCCTACTATTTTATAGCTTTAAACTCTTGGCTCTTATAGAACTGAAATGCTCTCCAAGTCATGATTTAAGAGGCCATTTCTGGCCATGCAGTGATGGAGAGCCTCTTCACAGGTGCTGATCGACTTTTACCACTCAGCAGGAGGTTGGACAGATTTGACAAGCTAAAAGGGACCGAAGAGCTACTTCAGACCGCAGGACGTGATTCACCTCCGCATAAGTCTTCTCATTACAAGTCAACTCACTTGGCTGGACATTTCCACAAGGTTTTGGGCTGAGAGAACTAAAAATTATATCAGTGAAAAAGAAAAAACACATAGTAAGAGCAAAATCATGTGTGATAAATTATTTCTGTCTTGGTGGTCAGGCAAACAATTACAAATTAAAGAATACAGGTGCTACCATCTTTTTTTTGTTGGTTTGTGGGTTTTGGAGGGGTTTTTCTGTGGGTTTTTCTTTTTTGCTTAAATGTTCTTTAAAGTTACGTTACAATGTGTGTACTAATGCAACTAAACCATAATTCTGTCAGTGGGGGGAAAAAAACCTGTCAATACATTTATAAAAAATGCCTTACTGCACTTATTCCAGTCAACATTTATTCCCTGAAATGTAATCAGGATGTTAGGTGTTTCTTTCTGGAAGGTTTGAGATGCCATCTTTTGCCATCTGTGCTAATTATTTTTGAATAATTTGGCAGGTCTTGCTTTTGTTGCTGAACTACAGAAGCAGACTTCATCGGTCCAAAACACATTTTAAAAAAAAAAAAAAAAAAAGTGTTGGTAGTTAGTTCAAAACTGCAACAGCATTAAAGGGTCACGTACCAGCAGCATGTGATCAGAGGTCTGGAACATCCAGGGCAGGGAGATAAAGTAGAGATAGGTCTTTACAATTCTCTGTGGGATAACAGAAAAGTAAGGGAGAAATAGCAGATTCAAATAGGGGCTGGCATTAGTTCCTGTGCTGTTTGTCCCTCCTTTTCTGGTTTATTTTTTTGGAAGAACTTTAAATTAATTTATCAAGTTATATGGCTCCTGCTCATAGCATCTGAGACCTCACCCTTCAAAGGAAGAGGATCATTATCACCCTTTCTTACACGTGAGGGAATGAGACAGAGAAGCAATAAATTAGTTCCTGGAGGTCACACAGGACATATGAGGGAAAGCTGAGGACAGCACACAGGGCTCTCCAGCTCCAGACCAGAATGTTGGAAATGATCGTGGGATCTTTTTGGAACAGTCACTAGGACTGAAGCGGTATTGTTTTAGAGCATGGTCCACTTATTGAAGCATGGGACAGAGTCCAATGCAATGGCTTTCCCACCTGTTTGGTGACTATCTATCATAGTATAAATGCTAAACATGTATTATTATATTTCTGGAGAGGTCTAAAAAGTGGGACGATCCAGTGTGAGTCAGCTGAAAGGTGAGTATCAGGTTCCCCAGTTACTCGTTTTGAAGATAACTCAGTCACTTCAACCCAGCTCATCATTTCAAAACCACACTGATTTTGAAGGAGCAAAACAAAACCAAAACCAGAAACCCAACTGGAAATAAACTTCAGAGCCAAGTCACGAGTTCTGATGCAGTTTTTGTCACCAGCTGGGCACGTGACCTTCAGCAGGTCCTTTCTTGCACCACCCCACTGTCCCATCTGTGAAATCAGCCAGAAATCCCTCCCTACACTCCTACTCTTTCCGACAGTGATGCTGTAAGAGCCGACGGATGTTTGCACAGCTTTCTGAACATAACAAAGGCTAGGAAGAGACAAAACATTATCTGAAGACTGACAATGCCAGGGTTTGTGCTATGATGACTCCCATGTGTATTAAATTTTATGGAAAATAAACAGGCGAACAACAAACACTATCTTCAGTAATAGCACCAGCAAGGCTGTATTGTCAGCTCGTCTGTAACAGTTTGCATAATACGTACGTAAATGTACGTAAATGTGTTTGATGCAGTTTATGTGCTTGAATTGGAGATGGAAGGGAAGAGTGTACAAGGCAGTTGGTTTTGGTTTTTTTTGTCAGAGCGTGCCTCTCTACCACGGCTGGGTTCATGATCAAGATCAGTAGTTTTATCCCCCAGGCTTAGATAAAGCCAAGGTGCGATGTTTTCCAGCTTAGATTTCTCTCTACAGAAGGCGCACACAGCTTGCCATGACGCCCTTGCAGCCAGATCACTCAGCAAACACAGTCCGTAGGCACATTTTCTTTTTTTTTTTCAGCTGAAGAAATAATACCCTACATTATCTTCTGCAGATAGTGAGAATGTTGGAATGATTCAGGAATAGCAGTACAGCTATTTTTTCTGTTGTGCACTGGAGCGATGTGCCTGTGTGTAGTGTGGGCAGGAGCTACAAGACCCTCCCCACCCGACTGCTCCAGGAGCTACGAGACCCTCCCCACCCGACTGCTCGAGGAGCTACGAGACCGTCCATACCCAGCTGTGCTCCAGTTTGACACCACATTCCTCGTCAGCCAGGACCCTCCCGCTGCTGGTCCACTGCCAGGTGATTTCCATCATTTCAGCTGGACTGCGCAGATCGAGACCACCAAACCCCATTTCCATTTCAAACTTCACAGGCAGTTTCTAAAGCCAATGTTTTCCAAAATTGCTCTTGATTGGGGGTATGCAATGTAAGGTTTGAAAGGGCTCGCTTCTCACTGTGAAAAGGCAAGATACAGGAGCACGGCATCATTTACAAATTCAGAGCACTGTATATATAGGTGCTATATCCCTCCCATACTAATTACCTGGTTTTTATAAAACTTTGACTGTAGTTCCCAAATCTGTAGCAACAGAAGCTATAGCATGAAGTGACTACAATCATGCAGAAATCCTATATTTGCAATTTAATTTGCAATGTGCTTTACCATTCATAGACCACTGTGTGTAGGAACATTTTAATCAGTATTAAAGCAAAACTATTTTAAGCATTTAGATAAAATTGCTTGCCAAGACTTGAAAAATAAAGTTAATCCATACAGGTTTTCATCAGGGATAGTTTTATGATGTGATTCTATAGAAAAACCAAAATCAGCCTGTTGTAGGCAAGACACACTACTGTTACACATTTTGATAGTATATAATATAATAGTGACTTCTGTACTTCAATAGTATCTTTCAGCACCACATAAATACATACATAGATAAGGTATTTTAGTATATAAAAACATTTTTTACACTTCTATGCCTTCTACAGTTCAAAAAATCCAACTAAAGTCTTCACAAAATACTAAAAAAAACTCCAAGCATTTGTTTGTAGTCTTTCAAGGATAAAATGGGAACATTTCTACAATGTTCAATAGAAACATTTTCAAGAAACAAGGTTTTGTGAAATATTCTTAATGAAAAAATTTGATTTTCCAACCAGCTATAATGGTAATTGCAATGTTAAAGCAGAAGTCATTCCAGACACAAAGAACATGCATAAACAAACTGCATGTTTGGATCAGTCAGTGGACCAAATTCAGCTGTGGTGTAGGCAAGAGCTTTTTAATTTTACTGAAAAAGGCATCAGAAAGATAGCAGCGAAACAAAGAGACAAGTAAATGAGGATGCAGAAGGACATGGCAGATTGCCAATACGAAATGGAGTGCAAATCCAAGTTTACATAAGGGTAAAAAAAAAAAGAGGGAAGATAGATCAAAAGGAAAATTTCCCCAAGCTGCCTTAAAGCTGAGGTGCTGAAAAATATTTGTTGTTTTAATAATAATAATAATAATAATGACAACAACAACAACAATTTTACTCTAGGAAGTACAAAAACAGCCATTAAGAAGGTCTGAGGGAAAAGGGGGGAGACTTAACATATTCCCTGATTATAGAACCTAGTAAATCAAAAATAAAGCAAGCAATTAGTATAATTTCACTCTTCTTTTCAGACTTGCCTATATAATGATTACAAAGACACTGGGCCAAATACATCTCTAGCATAAGTGGGCATAACCCTCATTTATCTCCAGTTCAAATTACACTGACTTATGTCATTAATTACTTTGATCCTGAAACTGCTATCTGTCATACGTACAAGCTTCTTAAACAGTTAGGTAAAAGAGGGATTAAAAAACTCAGAAAGCAAGTTTGCTCCTATTAAAATCTGTTCAAACACATACACTTTAAGGTTAACATTTTACTACAAGCTCTAATTTACTCTTCAAACACATCATTCATTTTTTCTCAGTAGTGTCCCGTATCCTCAAACACAAATTCAAATTTTTGCTTTTAGATTTTTCTTACCAGCAAACTCTGTGATCATCGCCTGTGATCAGGATATCAAGGTGAATTATTTTTGGCTCACATTTCACCAGCGCTGATATAAAGTCTGCAATACAAATTTAGTTTCAGATTTTTGTTGTTAAATAGTCCATATCAATACATTCTTCCAAAGCTGCGCCATGTAAATAATGTTAAAAGAGTAGAAAGCACTGAAAATTTTATCTTTGAAATAAGCACACATCATCAATTTAATACTTTTGATATTACACAGAAACAAAGACTTATCAAATACTACTGGTGCATGATGAAAATGATAAAATGGCAATGATACAAGACAGAGTTTTGGAGCGTTTATAGTAGTGATGCATAAAGACACATCCAAACTCGTGGAGACCTGCAGTGCTACAAAAAAGGTTAAGGTGCCAGTCTACCAGTAGAATAATAATAATTTGGTGGCACCTATAATAGCAATTAAGCTGACCGTACCCTGGGCTGGTTAAAAAGAAGTGTGGCCAGAAGGCTGAGGGAAGCGATTCTGCCCCTCCACTCCTCTCTGGTGAGACTCCCCCCTGCAGTGCTGCATCCAGTTCTGGGGTCCTCAGTACAGGAAAGACATGGACAAGTTGGAGTGGGTCCAGAAGAGGGTCATAAAGATGATCAGAGGGATGAAACACTCCTCCTGTGAGGAAAGGCTGAGAGAGTTGGGGTTGTTCAGCCTGGAGAAGAGAAGGCTCCAAGGACACCTTCTAGCAGCCCTTTGGTACTTAAAGGGGGCTTATTAGAAAGACGGGACAGACAAGATAGGACGAGAGGTAATGGTTTTAAACTAAAAGAGGGTAGAATCAGACTAGATATAAGGAAGAATTTTTTTACTGTGAGGGTGGTGAGACAGTGGTACAGGTCGCCCAGAGAGGTGGTAGATGCCCCATCCCTGGAAACATTCATGGTCAGGTTGGACAGGGCTCTGAGCTACCTGATATAGTCGAACATGTCCCTGCCCATTGCAGGGGGAGCTGACTAGATGACCCCTAAAGGTCCCTTCCAACTGATTCTATGATTCTAAGATTTAAATCAGTTAAAATAATTTCAATAGACCTTTAAAAGAACATATGTGAGGGATTTAGGGTCTTCAGCTGTTGGTGCAGAAAAATGAGAAGAAGTTTTAGTAGAGAATAGTTGTGGTAATTAAAGAAATGGCAGAAAGCATGAGACACAAACGGTTCATGCAAATGCTTCTAGACTGGATTCATTTGGACTCAAGACTCCTCACAAGATTTTAAGCCAAGAGAGGTGTCCTGAAAGGAGGAATAAGAGCAGTCCAGGGGCAGTAATCTTTTATTTTGACGCAGCGGACTCTGCAAGGGGAAATCTGACCATGGTCTTGCAGCAATGTAGACACCTTAGGCCAATACAATTTACTTTATCTCTCAAACCTGAATATGCTACATCAGCATTAACACATATTTTAATGTATTTCTACACATCCTGTCAGGGGAGCTCATTTTTCCTATAGACACAGAAATAAAGTGAGGAGGGTTTGGTATTTGATTTTTATGACATGAGGAGAGGAGGGAAACAAAACAAAAACAACAACAACAAAAAAACCAAGCTAATGGACACAGAACAGATGTTTGTCATCACTTCATCAGCCCCAGAAAACTAATGTAGGAATGAAGAGGACTTGTAAATAGTAAAATACAGCTAGACATAGAGAGCAGTTTGCACATAAAAAAATCAGTATCATTATCTTCTTTCACATTCACTGTCCTAAGCATAACTATTCACATTTTCTGAACTCCTAGTGCTGAAGATGAAAACATCTGAATAAATTTTATAACGACTCCAGAATGCTGTGCATGGAGCATCTTCTTTCCAAAATGCCATTATCCTGCAGGACTCCGTTGTCCAAGAGAACCTACATAATATTTCTACCACTTTCATGCAAAACACACGCATGAGATCTACGCTCATTTGTTTTGGGATGCTGGTGAGGTGATGATAAGGAAAAAAAAAAAAGGATTCCTGCATATTTATAAGGACCAAACAATTACCAAATCTCCAATCCCAGGCCCAGCAAGAACATATGGAAGGGGGGGCGGGAAACAAAACCGTAATCGTACATCAGATAATAATCTTGTGAGGGAAAATTACTAGGATTACGAGACAAATCAATGCACTTGTAATTAAAAATATGGCAGCTCTAACAAATGGTCATCCCTCTAAGATCAGCACACAAGGCTAGAAAGGATCTATCGGATCAGTCCGGTCTCCCATAAACACAAGTATTTAGGGGAGCTTTAGTCCAGAAGAACAGACAAAGCATCTGCTCCATGCACCCTCGTGCACAAACCAGACTTCGCTGCCCTCTGTCAGTGCAAGGCATCTAGCACTACCTAAGGGAAATGGAGAGACACTGGAGGAGATCAAGGGTTTCACTGGTCTGCTAGCCACCTTTGACAGCAAGGCTGAGTTAGCAGGTAAAAATCTGCAGATCACTTCGGGAAGCAGAATGTGCCCTGGGGAAGGTCCCTTAGAGCTGATGTCTGGAAAAGCCAGAGCTGCACAAGTTACAACTCCAGCAGATATCAAATCCATTATTTTTTATTATTATTTTTATTTATTTTTTTTTTAGCTATCAGCTTGAAAAACCTTTTAAACCTGTTTGTACAAGTAGTTAAGTATTCCCATTTATTTCTGGGAAGTACACATGAAAATTAACCTTCATTAGACACTTGCAATAGATGCCCAAAGACTAGTGGAATTTTTAGCATTGCCTTTCCAAACACACGCATCCGCAAAAAGCTTTCAGTCATAGACCATGCTCATAAACTCCACATGGCAAACTGCAACAGCAGAGCTACTCTGGCTGAAGTTCATGGTAAACTGCAACTGAAAGAAAAAAAAAATAAATAACCTATATATTAACAAACTTTTGTTTGAAAAACCTCTGCAGCCCGTCTCCAAAGCACCCAAACCTAGCAAGAGTGAAGAAAAATCACCACTCAGTGTCGTCAGCAGTTCTGTTGGAAGAGGAGAGGAAGCAATAGAAGATTGCTTCTTCTGGGGGTAGTTTTGTTTTAAAGTGTGGCTGAATTACAACATCAAGTACCAATAATCTGATGTCTTTCACACCTTCAACTCAAAATCAGTTTTAGAAAGACAAGACCAGATGATGATGAAATGTTCTCATTAACTTCTTATCCTCCAGTACTATGGCATGAATAGTAAATACAGGGACCCAGACGAAAATTACGAAATACATATTCCAAGATCTACTACAAAATGCAATATGATGTGTTTTCTGAAAGAAAAATAAAAATTGGAGCAACTTTCCCTTACATTATGAAACTTGCACATCTTGAAGAAACTTCTGAAATCAATAACTTTTGATGGCTGCCAAAGAAGAAATAATAAAATTATCAGGATAGGTGCCAATATTTGCTAACATTCACACACAAATCTGTCAAGTTGTTTCAACTTCTTTGGTTTTTTTAGTAAATTATCCCTTAAGGATCATTTGCAAACACCTCTGACAGAAATTCTTTTGTCCTCTTTAATTCCTTATACACAATTGCTATTACTGTTCAGGTGCACCTTCACCATAACACAAAAGCTACAAAGAGAGAATCATATCTTGTTAGCAGGTTGGAAATTCAATTATATAAACCCAAAAGTTTCTAGAAAAGCTTTGGTTTCTCAATTACACACCTACAGTATGTAGATAAGCAAATACGACTTACAGTAGAAGCATGGACATGAGATGGGAGCTGGGGAGGTGGCTGCCTGGCAGCGGCTGGGGCATCCCGGTCCTTCCCTGAGGCTCACAGGGCTCCTGGGTCGGAGGGATTTCAGGCTAACCAGGCACCTGGGAGGCCAAGCCTTAGCCCTCAGCTTGCCAATGCCATTTAGTTCCTCCTTAATCCATGTCGCATGAAAGCATCCTCTCCCCCGCCCCCACCAACCATTTAGTACGTCCAGTTTTTCAGTCAGATTTGGATTCGTTATTCAAGGGAAGGTGACATTCCTGTGAAGCGTGGCAATTCCTGTCCCCACGAAGTGCAAGCGTAGCTTAGCTTCCATCACCACTAGCCACTCAAAGGCTGGAAAGAGCCAGTGTTTTGCTTTCCTTTCCACTTGGCTTATAAAGCTGTGTCACACGAAAGCGGGTTAGCACCGAGATTGCTCCTTGTAGGCCTGGAAACTGTGCAGAACGGCCCTGGATCCCACACAGCGGTCAAGACCTAACTTTGAACACAAACACTAGCTGTCCCTGAAATCATTGCTTAAGGTCAAATTCAGCAACGTCTAAATACCTTGAGGAATTTATATATTTAGCATCTCGAAGTCCAAGCCTACTTCAAGAAACAGACATTCTTATCTAGCCTTCATATACAAGTCATCTGGGGAAAGGCCAGCTGTGCGTCCCCCTCTCTCCAGACAAGCAGCTCTGTGTCATTTGGGTGCTGGTCTGACAGATGTTTGAAGAGAAAATAAAATGAAGAAAATATTACAACATAAAATGGAAATGGATACAAATAATGATATCCCTGCATAAAAATATGCCTACAAAGACTAAAAATCTATAGCCTGGACTTTGGAATAAACTCCAAGTCGGTTAATTTTCATCTTTCAAATCTCAAGAATTATATTGCTGGAAAATTATATCTAATAAAATGTATAACCCAACTAATTAATACCGTTCCTCATAAATTCTCACAGAACTCACTCAGCAATCAAAGTAAGTGCTGTAAATGCAGGGTGAACAGCCTTCTATAATTCATATCTGACAAAGTGTGTTGAAATATTTTAAGTGAAAATTTTAACTAAGGGACTATAGCTTAGTTTACATTAAAACACGTAAAATATGTATTCCCACAAGAATACTCTCGTGATCAGACTGTAAAATTCTGCAATATGTTTATCTGCAGGAGGAAAACAGAAAATGCAGACTGGAAATCCCACATCCAAGCAAAAAATTCATATTTAACAGAGGAGTTTAGCATCCTAAAATTACAACTGAGTCCAGTTCTAGCATACATTCTTTGGAAGCCTACTATTTTTTTAATGAGCTGTACATAAAATCCACAACTAGAAAATTAGCAGAGCTGGGACTACTCAAATCAAGATTGTGAACCATTTGCTGTTGACATTGTATCAAGCACATACTGATGAAAACTGAAATGAAACGTCTTAGACTACTCAGATTAGGTTTTAGGGGGTTGGGTTTGTGGGGTTTTTTTTTAGTTTACATTTGAAGCCTTGTTAGAAATGGAGCCTGAGGAAGGACATGTCTTTGTACAACCTTCACTAAAGAAATATCCACATCAGAGACAAAATTGTAATTGAACTCCTTTCTAGTAATCTATACAAAGAGGCAGAGGTCTAAAGGAAAACATAGATCAAATGACTTAGAAGTGGAAAATAACTGCAGAAAAAAAAAAACCAAAATCAAAAGAGACTACAAAGTTAGGTGAACACAGAAGTGTAATAAAAATCTGCTATGAATATATGCTTTATGGATAAAATAATGACCTAGAGTATGCAATATTAATGCTTGAATATTTTTTTGTAAATAAGGTTAAGATTACACAGTGCTTTCCTAAGTCATCCACCCTTCCCTACTCTCATGATCAGGATGGTGTACAGATTAAAATACTAACTGCCACACACAGCACCAATGTCCTCAAGTTGTCTCCGTTTTGAAGTGCAGCACAAGAAGTTGCGTTCTTACATAAAATCCCATTTTACTGATCAGGTTTAGAGCCACAGTATCTCTAGATTTCTGCGGAAAGCATCTTCTAGAAAAAAATAGAGGTTAATGTGCAGTTGAATACATTATGATAACAAAAATACTACCCAACTCTAACTTTTTGACTTGGGAAACAGACTAACCTGATCCTGCAGTCCATCACCTGTGAGCAGAAGTACCACCAGGTACTTGCCTTAGAGGTGACCATGCAAACCTTCTCACTGTCTTTGATGAAAGCCCATAGATCAACCTGCCAGCTCAGCCTTGCAACTGAACCAGGCGTGAAAACTTATCTGAGGGCACTTCATGATGGGCAGCAAACCCCCCTTCAGAACTAGGTTGGCTTAGCATTAAGATTTAATTTTGAGAGGGGTAGAGGCAATGAGTCAGGGTCTATCCTTAGGTTCAGGTGAGCTGGTAGTACAGGACAAGAGAGACAATGGAGAAGAGTGGCAGGTACTGCTCCCACCCTGTCAAATACAGCCCAGGGTTCACTGACACGAGCCTAATTTTCGGCTGAAAGTCTAGTTCTCCAAAAGGTTTCCAGACTTCTTAAGCCAGCAGCGGATGATGGATGGGAGTTTCCCCAAAAAGCTTAAGCACCTCCGCGCCAGCCTCCTGTTCTCCGGAGAGCCAGCGTGCTCCAGCTGCGAGCGCTGGGGCCCACCGCCAGCTATTTCTCCCACTAATGACATTTTTAGAGGGTGAGGACTTCATTGAATCCATTGATGTTGACCCACGGGGCTACATTTTCCCCGTGCTGCTCACTGAATTAGGCAAGCAAGTGCTATTAATGAAAAAAGGAGATCTGTATACCCAGTTCCTAGCTCCCAGGGCTGCGAACATACCCCATAATTTGAGAGAATTACGTCTTAAAGGCTATACCGCGATAAAGAAATCACTCATGATGAAACAATGGTTAAGTGGCGGAAAAATCTTGGTTCTAACGTTAAATAAATTTCTCTAATGCAGACTTTCAAGCAAGTATTACAGGAGGAAAATCTCACACTCCAGAATACCCAATTTAAAATAACAGCTTCTGTCTTAGGTGCTTTGGGCTTACTGAAACCATCAGGCCCATTGCTGCGAAAAGCCTGCCCCAATTCATTTTGCCTGGAATGTGCTGCCCTGCTTAAATCAAAACAAAACCTAAGACATTTACATTTCCTTTTTTTTTTTTTTTTTTTTTTTAGCTGATATAATGATTATGAGTGGAATTTTTATGCTGCTTTTTGCAAGAAGATGTGGGTACCCATAAAAATACAAGTGACCTACCACCGATGCCATTATTTTAATTGACATCTGTGAGCATATTTTCTTAGGTTGCATCAAGACAGACGAGGGCCCTTTGTGCCCTTCTGACAGTGATGGCAATCATTAAAGATTTACCAGGGTCATTAAAGTGAGAAATAGCAGTAATGCAGAGCTGACTATCACCATCCCATGTGGATTCAACTGAAGTGCAAAGAAAGCCAGCACAGAATTAGCTGAGGTACTGTGCCGCCACCGTAACCTCATTGTAAAAAAAAGGAGGAAAAAGAAAAAAAGTCCACCAACTTGCCTAAAACGCATTTCACTTATATGGGAGGTATTGCCAGTAAAGGACATCTTCGTGTCAAAGCGCTACTTCAGCTTTCACGTGGCACCAACTACGGCGCGGGGGGGACCCAGGGTCACTGCATTAGTGCCAGCCCAGGCAACGTTCCTGTTGGATTCTCCTCAGACCTGGCAGTAAGTGCAGCTGGTGAGCCGCCCCCACCCCCCACCCCCATAGGACTGCGTGCCTCGGCACCGAGCAGGAACGTGCAAAGGGACACCTTGACGTGGAGCCGCTGGGAAAGCCTGAGGGACAGCCCACCTGGCGTGCACTGACTGCAGGTGCTGGGCTGCGGCATGCGTGCGGGATGTGGGTAGCAACTCCTCCTCGTCCTTCCAGGGATCCTTGTTGGAAAAAACCCAGCACAGTCCTGGCAGCACACTGATTTTGAAAGGAAAGAGGAATTACTATGAGTCAGTAGGTTGTTACCTTACAGCCCCAGCCAAATCCACAGCATCCGTCTTCCTCTTAATGCTCTTTTCTCTGAGCAGAAACTGGATTTTTGCTTCATTATTGGATGTTCAAATGCAACATTAAAGCAACATCCAACTGTACCTTTGAAAGGTAGTCCTTATGTGGGCACTGTGACTATTTTTAGCAAAGACCAAAAGACACTCAGATGCAAAGAAAGGAACAGCTGCAGGTATAGTAAGGTTTAACATGTTTAACTACACGCCTGATGGCTCATAAGACACGCACCTTGCTGGAATAGCTATATGTAAATTATTCTAAGGTAAAAGAAAATTATTTTTTAAAATCATTATCACACCTGCGTTCAATTATTATAATACCTTGGAACTGGCATCACAAAAATCCTCTGAGAAAAGGTACAGGGGGTTTCTAACCTTGCTTTGATTATCCTGTTCATTATATCAAATGGAACAGGAAAGTGATCTCCTACAGGAATCAGTCGCTGCTCTTGTTTTAATCCACCCCCTTTGATTTCCCAAGTAGCTCAGATTAAAGATAGACCTTCTCTTCCATCTGATGTGGTACCTCGCAGCGGAGCTGGGAGAAGGAGACGGCAGCACAAAGCCCTTTGTCTGCCCAGGCTGTGCCACCCAGCCGCCCCGGGTACCGGGATGGTGCCAGGCTGGCCGGGGGGGCACAGACACTCCCGCCAGCCACCTGGAAAATGCAGCCAATGACCACACTGGGCACAGCAAGGAGGGGGGAGCAAAAATAATCACAGGTTAAAAATAAAATAATGCACACCAGTTGTGAATGCTCCACTTGATCCGATTGCACGCAACCACTCTACTGCATTACGGATCTTATTTTTGTCGAAGCTGTGAGACTCCGATGCCAAAGTCCCTTTCCAGATAACTTTTGCCAGTCTTGCGTATCCCAGTGAAAAACAAAACAAAACAACAACTTCATGCTCCTATCAATTCACACTTGATGTATCGGTCCTTCAGAGTCAGACATAATTATCGCATGATGCACAACGGTAAACATGTTTTAAACATATGTTTTACATGGTACAATCTATCACCATGCAACTAATAACGCTAATAGTTGGTATACAGTAACAATACACCTTCAAGGGTGTGCGGCAGTGAGATAATGTGTTTCCCAGGTCATTGGAGGCACTAATTTCACCTCCTGCCTCACGATACTTCCAAGGAGCATGTTATCTCAGGGTAACACATGTCTGCTGGTACCTGACTGTTTAATTATTGTACACAAAATTCCAAATCAGAATAATTGTCATCTCAAGGTACCGCTGTGCGCTGCAGGGTCCTCCTGATGTAAGTGAACAAATGCAAGTTAGGAAGCAAATAGAATGACCTTGGTAGAGGTCTTTTCCCCAAACTGGTGGCATCTCACAACCTTAAAGCACAACCCAAAGAAGAAAACAGTACAGATGTTGCACATACATTTGCAGTTCAAAAATTCACAATGCTTGGCAATTTGATTTTAATATGGAATCTGTCTATACAAAAGGTGTTTTGTGGGAAATGCAGGAACCAGGATCTCTCAAAATATTTTCTTCTAGTCCATTTCTTAGTAGTTTTAGTCTCTCTTAGTGACAGCCTTGCACTTTATCTAAACACACGTGCACACACTGTTTGGAGCAAGGCTTTTCCGTATGATGTGGATGGGTTACAGAGTCAGTCTCCCATCCGATGACATAGTGGTACAAGGTGGAGCAGCAGCAGCAGGAGTGGGAAGGACCCACGTGTGAGCAGGTGGAAGCCCTGAGTGACAGCTACGAAACTTGAGGTGTGGGAAACCCAAACCTGAACCTGCAGCAGGACCAGCACGTGTAGACACAAGTTTGCACCTGAATCTGCTCTCTGTGGCCTGAACATCTGAACCACCGAGCACCTGTGGCAGAGGTCTTGCTATGTACAGCTAACTGGTTTAACTTTTCTTTCATGAGAAACCTGATCTCAGAGTTGAGATCCTCATACAACTCAGCCCTATAACGAAAACCGTTCCCACAGGCAATGGGATTTCTGATCAGTCACTGTTTTCTGTCACTCCATATCCCTGAAAAAGTAAAAACTGGTCACTTAAATATCCACAGGCCTCCAATCAACTTGGAAAAAATATCAGTCGTATCTAATTTTCATTGCCATTTTTTAAATGCTCAAATATTGTGATGGTAGAAACAATTAAGTATCCAGGCACACTGTATTTACTAAAAACGAGGAACTTTGGGGAAAATGAGGAACACTGTGGAAACAGAAGGTTTCATATAATCTCTGTGCTGTTCTGACCTATGGCTGCACCAGCGGTTCTCTTCTGACCTCTGGAGCAGTTGGTCCTGACCTGTCATGGAATGAAAATCCATCACTCAAATTGCTTGATATTTGGGATGGCAATATATCATCCAAGCTACTTGATACATAGCATACCAGACAACGTCTTACCACAAACCACTAACAAGATATGGAATGATACTAAAAAAAAAAAAAAAAAAAAAAAAAAAGCACTTGAAATGATCAATACAGGCAATTTAGTGCAGACCCCAGCCCACCAGTGGGATCATTAATACCTGACCCAGTCCTGAGAGATGTTTGTGCCGCCTGTTCTTTTGCATAATCAAAACTGCCTTTGCATAAATGCCATGATGAAGACCCAAGGCACGGTGGCAATTATGACTAGCTAAAGGACTAAAAGGTTAAGAAACTGGCAACAATTAGCTCTTAAGGAGCAATATAAACAACTTTTTTATTTTCTGGAATCAGTTTATCTTCTTGAGGCGGTCTAATGGAGCATTTATGAATACGTGCAACTTGAATTCTGATTTTGTTCCTACTTGGACAGTATCTTTCAAGACACCTAAAGCAATCAGAACATCTCTAAAAATTGTTTTTCTATTTAATAATTCCCTTTTTTTGTTGTTAACATTTATGTATGTAACAAAGTAATTTATGGGGATACCCAGTTCTACAGACTGGAATTTACTTCGGGCTCTATTGACATTAGCAAGTAAATCAGCATGAAAGAGAAACATTTTCTTGTGTCAACAAGTGTTTCTGAGGTCCTCACATCTATGCTACAAGCATTTTGGAGGGTTTTTGCTTTTGCCTACAGTCAGTCTGATTGCCTGCCTGAAGATCCCCACTGAGCCCATGGCGCAGAGATGGCTCAGAAAGAGTTGTTGCTTCAGAGACGTTCTGCTCTCCAACACCTGGAGCAGTTATTTGCCCTCCAAAGGAATCTAGTTCACAGGCACTAGAACGGCGCAGTGACCCACCGTGAGGAATATGGGGATGATCAGGGGCTGAACTGGGTCCCCCTGTTCAAACAACCACACCGCTCCTCCACCCTCCTTCCCCTGCCTTTGCCACCAGTAGTCCCTCTGGCACACCAGGGAGCAAGCGGAAAAATGCTGGCAGTGCCAAGTGTCGCCATAAACGTGATCAGCGGTTGCTCAGTATTTTGTGGTAGCCTCCGCCAGGGATTACTTACTCGGGGAAGTCACTTGCAGCAAAGTCAGAGGCTGCTTGTAGGAGCCCTCACACACACACAGAAACCCCCAAAACCAAAACGCACATCCTTTTATCTGCCAGAGGGGTACTGTTCAGCTCTAAAAGGTATTGCCACAACTTTTACCTACCTGTGATTTTTCAGTCTCGTTTTCCATTATGATCCTTCTCAGCTGCAAGAAAGGAGAAAAATTATGAGCTCTTTCATGAACTCTTTCATGAAGGATATAGCTTTATTTTACTTGGGATGAGAAATTAAGGATGCCCTGACTGACAGCATGTGGTTTCTATTTCTGTTTATAAGCAGCCTTACAACAGCAGGTCAAAAGGATTAGAGGAAGGTCAGTGTTACTGTTTCTAGAGGAAACCAGCAATTGTAGATTTGCCTCAGTATTCTTACTTTCCAAAGAAAGCAGAAATCTCATATGACAGCGTTTTTCAGACACCTGCTCTTTTTCTTTTTTTCTTTAGTAATTGAACTAAAGAAAAGTGTTGTGGGGTTATTTACCACACACACACACAAAAAAATCTATTTCCCCCCTTTGATCCATTACATAATAAATGAAGACAAAGGAAAAGAATTAATTTGCTATCTGACATAGGCCCTAAAATAGGTGGGGGTTTTTTTCTTGTAACTGCAAAGCAAAGAAAAAACATCATCAGTGCAACTCACATAATATTTAAGGCAAAAACACATGGAGGAGCTGTAACATCTCAGAGCAACATCACAAATATCATAGAAGAACAAAACATTCTCTATAATTTTTTTCCTTTTTCCGTTCCCTCACAACAATCTGATCTTGCTGTTCACTAGCACCACAGGGAAAAAAAAAAAAAAAACACCAAACCAAAAAATAACTCAATTCACATAGTTTACATCAGTTTATTGATTTATTAACAACTTGCAAATAACTGCCAGCCTGTGACCTATACATTCACAATCAATAGCGACGATGAGCAGGTGAATCGCTATGCTGGGCACTTGCAAAATGTTCATTTGCTCTCACAAATGTCTAGGCTTCACATTGCTTTGCTGCTCATTTTCAAACTGAGTCCTTTTTCTCAAGTTTCCCTGCAATTCTCTGGTTAGTACTTCACCCAGCTGATGGCTGTCTCCCTCTTTAGCATGACACACACACACGGAGCTTACAGCTCCCTATCTTACCAGCTCTTATCCAGGCTATTTTGGAAAAGGTGGAATATGTGTGCACCCTCCCGGTCTAGCCATCTCCCGCATCCCACTGCTGAAAGCATGTCAGGGTGGAGAAACTGCATCCTGTCCACAGTACTGCAGTACATGTGGACTACATGAGGCACATCAGATTTTTTCTGAATTGCACAGTGTAAGTAAGCCTCGCTCCATTAGGACCTATTTCTCCTTCCAGGGGAAAAGAGAAGAAAAAATAAAATACTGCAATGCTCCAGTTGTTTTAATGGCTGAAAAATCATGTTCCCTTGAGTGAGAAGATAAGCCGGGAGGATTTTTAATTAAAACTCACTCTTGCTCATCTTTATCCCAAAAGTCTGTTTCATGTTAAAAGCCAATCTTTCTATCATTCCCTGACACTCCAGATATGTCTTGCAGACTACCTGTTTGCTCTCTTTTGTAAGGAAACTAGATTGCACCTACATATTGTAAAACAAGACCTGTACATGACCAGATATATCCTGAATTCAACTGCAGGAACACGTTTGTAGCAAACCAACCTGCGGAACGGCAGTACTGCCCTGCCGCGTGAAGCGGTGTTTTCTTAGAAACGCATGCAGCACGCTTCCCGTTGATGCAGCCAAAAAATCTTCCAGCAGTGAGCTGGCCTTCCTAGGGCTGGCGTCACAGCTGCCTGCCCTGATGTCCACAGTGAGGATGCTGATGGAGCTCCTTCATGGGGGTGTCACTGCAGGGGCAGAGGGGGGCAGGGACATACTGCAGACCTCCCAGATACACTAGTTATCGATGTGGCCAGTTTGTGACAGCTGTCTGAGTGATAGGCAGCTGGGGTGAATCTCCAGCACGGGGTGGGTGAGCCCACATTTCAGTGCTGCGGTACCCCCATGCGTGAGGGCTGTTGATGCTGATGTGGCCGTGGGGCTTGGCATTATATCCCCTGCCTGCCAGTGCAGCTGTACTCCTTAGCCTGCTCACAAATACAGCCTCTCACTTCCAGCACAGCCCAAAGCATCAAGCACATGTCTTCTGGTTCTTGGCCCTAGGAGATTTTACCCTGGAATCGCAGGTTTGCAGAAAGAAAAGATGCCAGTGAAACTAAAGAGTGGAAATTAACTCCGAGGCGGATACATCATAGCGATGTAAAACACCTAAAGAACCAGGTCTTGTCCAGCAAGTTCACTGATGTTCCTCAAGGCACAAATCCCAGCCCCCAAAAAGGTGAGGAACCTCATTGATCAAAACTAAACCAAAAACTGCTTCCAACTAACAACCGGCCAGAAGCAGCACATGGAAACTGGTGCTGACAAAGGAATTCAGCCCTGGACCAGCGGCAAAGCTGCGCTTCCCAAGGCAGCCTGCAAAGCATCGGGGTGCTCTGCTCCTCAGCAAAAGCCCACCAGAACTGCAACAGCTTTTCTTGTACAGATCCCATGGATGCCTTCTGCCATGCTCACAGCTGTATCAACAAAGGCAAAGAAAAAGAGTGAGCAAAAGTCTTGAGAAAATCTAGAAACTTATCTATTGTTGCCTCCAACAGCAACACTTGGTATGTAAATAAGCTCCTTGCATAGGGGTTTTTTGCGTAAAAGTAACTGAAGCAGCAGAACATGTAGTCTAAAAAGAACCAGCTGAAGCTGACATGAAGAAGGTCCGTGCAATTAAGTAACACACTCAAATACGGTGAGCTGAGCTCGTTCTGTTTGCCTTTCCTCCCATTTGCGTTTATACCATGGGATTTTTGGAGGCGAGGAAGGTACTAAGGCACCGGGGCCATAATTTTTACTATTTTTTCCCTTTTCCACTTTTATCATACGTTTTGTTTAGATGAGGTTTTGTTTAGATTGGTTGGGGTTTTTGATTATTATTTTTACCGCAATCTTGCTTATGCTGCAACTTTCGTGATTCCACCCTGAACTCACTTGATTACTCATCATATTTTTACAACTTTCATTTGTAGAACTATTATCTTTTGATCTGCTGTTTTCCTGTACTTTTAAAGATTTCAAAACTAATTAAGATGATTAACTAAAAAAAGACTAATTGCATTCGTAAATGAGATGTGTCGCTTCTGATGAGCAGGTGGCTCTTTTGTGTGTTGGATACATAAAAGCAGATGGAAATGTGGCAGACTTCACTGTATTTAATCTGTCCACTTCCTTCCAGACTGCTCCACTTCCCAGTTAACACTGCTAATGACAACGAAACCTATGAAAGCTTCAGATATTTTTTTATTTCATTTTATTGCCATTTTTCATTTGGCAATGGACGTCTCATTTGAAACCCTGGCCAATTCTTAACTGAGAGTTTTCAAAATTTTTTCCTAAACATTTTGTGACTCCTGCTCACAAACTTCAAAGTGCCTGGAAGGGCAGGAAGAGAAAGTATACTCAAAAATAAGAATTCTCTTTCTGATTTTGGTGGCCAATGAATGGTATAAATATTCTTTGGTGATCATTTTCAAAGAAAAGATGTCTAAAAAGACTCCTTTTGCTCTTAGACTCTTGTTTGCTGTATTTCAATATACAAGCAGACATATAACTCTCCTTTTCCTATATCCAAGATTTTTCCTATTACCAGAAATGCCACCCTGAATCAGCTGTTTCACTGTCCTGTAGTCTTCTATTATTCAAGCTTCTTTTTAACTCTTCTTTTACTGTCTGCTTTTCTATTTCACTATTTATTTATTACTTCACCATTATTGATACAATATCTGCAATTCATCCCTTCTCCAAAACTGGACTTTTTCTCACTTAAGCAATTTTCTTGTTCACATAGCAAATAAACCCTAACCCACTTCAGTCAACATCTGCGCACCTGATACACATCTGTTTTGTAACAAGAGATACAGAGATACCAAAAAGCAGTTTGTCTTTTCATTTCCACACGCATAGTACCAGAGAAGAAAGAAAATAGTCAGACATATTTTGCAGGCTCACGTATTCAAAGTGCTGGCAAAACTACATTCCACTCTCCTGTTTGTAGTTTTATACTGATAGCATCCTTCATAGTTCACTGCGTGTGATTTATTTTTCAGTTGTTATCAGTGTCTTGTTCCTTAGTATTAGGTGTAGGCATGCTAAATGCATAGCTCAACAGGAATTTGCTGTTTACAGGTCTTCTGTATCTTCACCTATTTTCTCCAACGTTTCAGAATCACTTTTTAAAATGCACAATTAATTGTTAGCCAAATGTATTGAGAATCGGGTCCCAAAAGCTGTTCCTTTGCCACACTGTCAGTCTATGAAAATTTTACTACTGCACAAATAAGAACAACAAAAAATAACAGTATAGCCACATGACAGGATGGGAAATAACGAGTTCATAGATGCCTGAGGAAAGGTAGCAACTTATAAATTTTATATCTAAAATACCTACACTACTTTGAAGTACATGAAAACAATTTAACAGTTTGTGTTTGAAGACAGTTTGTTTTTCAGAGGTTACTTCTTATAAAAGAAATTAAACATGAATCAGATGCTGACCCACTCTAAGTTATAGTGTTTACTGTGCAAAACTGTGTTTTCTATACACTTATCAGAATATCTCTACAAAATATTATCTGGGATTTATGCAAGTAAATACTGGTTACATGGGACAAAACAACTTATTTGACACTAGTTTTTTGATGATGCAGCACTTTTGATTTAAGTGGAGGTGTTCCAGAATAAGGGGAATGGGAGGGAGAGATCAGACCATAGACATTAAATTATATTGAAGAAAAAACCCCAAGTTCTTCCACACCAAATTCTGGTGCTTTGAAAGTTTTCAATGGATCTGATCACACACTTCCTAAGTAAAAGAAATTAGTATCTTTTTTGAGATATCTACCAGCTTCACTTGTGTTATATCACGTAACCCAAAACTGCTCAGAGGATAATACATACAGGGTGGGACACAACATCTGTTGCTTAAAGTAATGGTGTAATTGAAAATAAAAATGGAAAAACAAACCAAATGATACACGTAATGGGTGGCGATAGTGCAGATTTCCATGTCCATTCAATAGCAAGAAGGGTTACCCTCCCTAACACTCACCTTTCCTTATCTCACTTCTTCTCTATTCAGATGAGCACACTAAACAATAGGACTGAAACGCAAAGATGCGTAGCTTTTAAGATAGCAGTAATGAGCAAGCATGCTAAGTTCCAATCATAAATGAAAAGGACTATGCTGGCATTCAAAACAGGAAAATATGATACTAGGGGATTTTCTGAATTCAAGACTTTTATTATATCCAGTACATTACTGCGAACAATAGTATGCCAGAATTCTAAAACAAATCCAGATCTTCTCATCTTTAACTCTTGTTTGAGATATTTATCTTCAGCAAAAACCCGAGACGCGGAAGGACTTGAGGATTTTGCGAGGAGTTCATGAGTGCAGCTACATACAGATATCGTTGCTCAAAAAACAAAACCTGGCAAGTCTTTTTGCCAATAAATTTGAGTAAGTGCTATTAGTACAGATACTATTGAATAGGAGTATCCTGCATCATCTGTTTAAAGCACTGTTATAAGGAACCATATGACTCAGGGAATTAGTAATGGGATATAGAGCCTTTCACCTCTAGGTCAATAGTTATAATCTGAAACAGACGGAGAGAGCCCAGGAGTCAATGCCATGTAATTCCCATCTACTGACTTTAGTAAAATTAGTCCATGGCCTCCAGACAATTTCTATAGAAGAGATACTGTAACCACAATAGGCGGGAGAAAAATCACTGGCACCGGTATCTGGCATGGACAAGAACAGGAAAGCCAAGAAATTGTCTGGGGGAACGTGCAGTCCTTCTAAACTAAGTAAGTGGAAGTGTATCAGTAAAGAAGCGAAGGGAAAACGCTTTGCAGCAACTTTTCATCTTTCTATGGCACTGGCAAGTCTCGGGGACTTGAACGCACTTGAAATTTTAAATGTTCACCACTCATACAAAATATCAGACAACAGAAATAATGCATCCCGTAAATATTGAGCAAAATCTGTAACCTGTACCCAACAATACACCCTGAACATGTCACCTCAGCAACAAGGCACAACCTTCAGCTGGTCTGACACAGCCAGGCAAATCTGTGGCGACCTGTGTCTCACCAGCACAGAGAGGGGCACACAGACTTATCTACAGATCTGCAAACAGCATTTTTATTTTTATTTTTTTAAAACATGGTGGGGGTTCCAGCGATTTACTCTGTGTTCTAATTGATATTTGTGATCCTGCCTCCTCAGTCTATCGCTCCAATGCACCCACCTCCGCTCGCAAGGTAACAGACTATACTGGACAGTCCTGGTGGGCACCACTGCCACTACAGCAACAGGCTTCCCACTATGGAGAGGTTAACAATGGCTAAAAAATAAACGTATGCAGGAAAAAAGCACAGTTCAGTCATTCTGTATTAAGCTTGGTTAACCTCAACACCACCAAGAAATCAAAGAAAAACCAGCAGAGTTACCATTAACTGAGATACCCGGTGCCAATGCGCAGCAACCTGCAGATGTGCCGTACCTGCAATGCATACAAAGCAGGGCTGGGAGGCCTGGATTGCAGCGAGGTATGCTACAGGCAATGGAAAGCTATATAATAAAGTTATTTTTCAAGCACACTTTGGATCCTTTCTGGAAAGAGGACCTGGGCTAGTCTGTTCTAGCGTTAACTGTGATGCTCAAAAGAACCGTCGGCCCCATCCAGGTGTGGGGAGCCCTGCTAACCTTTCGCTGGGATGACACAAATCTGTAAAACTGAAACTGAAAAATACCCGTGTCTCAGGACATCGTGCACAATGTATTAATCACCAGAACAAAAGCATCAGAGTATCAGACATTTCCCTACAATCACATGGATGAAATTTTACAGTGGGATTTAGTTCAGATTTATGATGCCTGCTGGACGGTCTCACGCTCAGCACAAGAACACTGCTCGTCCGAGCCAATATAGGCGTTCTCCTATGACTTCTGCAGAAATTCTGTATTCTTTAAATTCACATTTCAGATGATATGCCAAACAGGATTCATGACTCTTTAAGAGAAATGATTTTCCTTTCATAAAACCTACTTTAGTTACCGAGATTACCAAGTGACAGGGCTCAGCCCTTAGTTGAGAAATAAAGGATGTTGGTCCTCTCTAACCTCCACAGCATTTTCATCTTTAAAAGCGCCCCTTTAAAGCAAGACAAAAAAATAGCAACAGGAGGAACCATTGTTAATGTTTTCCTTCATTTCTGACGTGTTTTTTTAACTCCTCGGTTGTAATTCATTTCTCGTGAATTATGCATATGACTAAAATGAATAGAAATATTTCTGCTAAATGGAGATTAAGCTTTGACTAACTTTTCTTTACACACCCTTTGAATATCAAAACACTCTTTTGGTGATGAAAAAAAGTACATTCCTTGATTTTCAATATTTTCTCCTTGTTAATGTTAATCCACACAAAGACTGGCAGGTCCTGACCCAGAAATAGTTTTCAGTAGAACAATGCAAGAAATTAATTTTTTGGTTGACTTGTGTTTTGTTGGGTTTTTTGTAAAATTGCCTTTAAAAATTAAATTTAATTAAATAGAAGAATATAATTCCAAAATGAAAAACATCAAAACAACTGTAACACTTTATAGGTGGGGTTTTTTTCCTCCCCAGCCCCACCCTTGGAGTGGGGTAGTGGGACTGGGGAGTAGGCACAGATAAGAAGACATAGGGAGAAAACCAAATTCTTTGAACCTGACAGGACATCAACTAGTTTCAGTCAACTGAAAAGGCGTTTGTCTTTCTCAGCTCTCTCTCTTGCTTTTGTTCACAGCAGGCAGATTTATGGTGTCAAAGCCAGGATTTTAGCACCTGTTTTCCCTCCGGTTTTTAATGAGAACAGAGCATCCAAATCCTTTTTAGGCAGCTTTCAAAACAGCATCCCTAACTTCTTCTTTATGTTTTTTGGGTAATACAAAGGTGGCCCCTCCATCTCTCAGGGGGTACAGCCATGAGGACCTTTCCCGGGTGGTGTAGCCCACACGATGTTTGCAGGGGAAGAGGCACAAGCCGGGGCTCTCCCCAAGCCCCCCGCTCCGGTGGGTGGCACCTCGCAGCCCTCCTAGCACTCCTCAGAAGGAGCCCCCACCAGCTGCAGGAATCAGCACGTGCCCCGCTGACAGCAAGCTCTTGACAGCCACCCTGCAGGTAGGAAAAACAAACACGACCCCCAAAACCCTCCTCCCAGCCCCGCATCACATTTCTACACCCAGCAAATGCTTCCTCCCCTGGGCAGTAACTCAGGTCACCCCTTTGTCCCCAACTCTCTTCTCCTGAGTTTCCAAATTTGACTTTTCTGGCAGGATCTGATCAAGAGGTGAGTTTCCCCCATCAGGATAGGTCTTTCCTCAGCCTGCTACCCTATTCCCTGGTTTGTGACAGAGCCACAGGGGAAAGGAAGGAGGCAGAAAAGCAAGGCAGGCAATAAGAAACTAAGAGGAGAGCAGAGAGGTTCTCTCCCACCACCCCATCCTTACTGAGCTGAGGGGCATCGTTCTCAGAGACCAGCACGAAGACATGACTCACACACATTTGCCTAAACCAAATTAATAGCTGTTTTGTTTTCTGGTTTGGGGTTCTTTTTCTTTTTTTGAAAACAGTCCCTTTTGAGATCCATAATCTCCATGAAGGTAATTCATGGCATTCTGTATAACGTTACCAGGTTGTAGAGCAGAGCTGGCTGAACTCACTGCAAAGGGCGCTAGATTAAATGCAGGTAACAGTTATGAATCGTTAGTTGTAATTTACTGACTGCAGCAAGGCGAAGACAGAGGGCATGGTGTGGTTTTCACAGCATGAATTAGAGTTCTCTGGTGAAATGGGGGTGCTTTGTACTGATTAAATTATAAGAAATGTGCACCTGGGCCACATAAAGACCTGACATTCTCTCCCTATAGTTTGACTGATAATATAAATGATGTACATCATAATTTCTGCATCATCTGAAAGTTTAATACATGTAATTGTGAGCCGCTTTTCTTCTTTGAAATTGCAAACGCAGCAAAATTGCAGGCTTGGTGCGACTGATGAGTCATTGCTGGCCCGCTGTACCCATATTACAATGGCCATACATAAAGAGAACCCCGACACTCCAGTTTACCATCATTATCTGTTTCCTTTTGAGTTGTTTCCACAGCTGAATGGCTCAGAAGGAGCCAGGGTCAAGTAGCTGGGGAGGGGTTGAATCGGTACCTTTTAATAAGAATGAGTTTGGTATGATCTCAGCCATCTAAAATATAGTGTTTTGCATGATAGCAGAGGGAAAAGCACTTGCAAAAGTATAAGGTACACATGTAAAAGCAAAAGATCAAACCTTAATAGATAAATGCAGAAAACAGTGTTAAACAGCAGGGCTTCATTTCCCCCCATCTATACCTATGGAAGTTTAGAATAAAATATAGAAGGGAATTTAGCCAGTTTTGCTCAAATGGAAGCTGTACAAAGATACTTCAATATCCACCAAAACAAGTCAGCACTTCAATTGCTGAAGCACTCCATTGCCCATGAAATCTTCTTTAATCTTATTTTCATCACAACTCCAGAAATCTGGGATGTATGTGTAGACACATTATTCTCTTCAGATGTTTTATATCTGAAAAAAATTGTGTTTAATTAAAAAAGAAACAAACGTTCTTAATTAGAGGTTAACATCACTACTTAAACAGTTGAAAGAAAAGAAGTTACTGAAAAAAAAGTGTTATTTCTTTAGAAATGCAATGGGGGAAGCTGAAGAGAAACATCCATATTTAGTAGATCAAAGACAGCAATGTTCATCTTTGTAAATATTACCAAAAAAAACTATTGAGGGGGGGTAAAAAGCCTGTGAAAGGATAATCTGCATGTATAGGATATAAATGCAGAAGACGGCACTCCTGAGGAGGAAGGACATTTTTGTTTCAGTGCTCATTTCTGGAATTGTATACCAGATTTCTCTATGATCTCAGGCTTTTGGAAAGTATGTTTTGGGGGAAAAGGCTTTATTAATATTCACTCTTTTTTATGCAGATCACAGTGCGTTTGTATGTTTTTCATAGAAATAAAAATCAATTGAATATGGTGTTATTACTGCTAAATTGCAACTCAGTCAAAATGACGCCTATCGTTTATTCACCCTGACAAACTGGCTTTGAGGAGTTAAGGGAGGGAGTAGTAGAAAGCAGCTCAGACACAAGTAAACTCAAGACAGCACGTTCATATCTGCATACCAAACTGACTGCTACTCCAGGCTGGATCACAGTAGATCACAACTTTCATTCACTATAGGATCAATCTTAATAGAGACTGTGTAATCTTGGAGAGGGTGAACTCTTTCAGTCAAGCTCATACTCCCTCTTCTAATCCCAAGAAGACACATTCCTCTAAATCCAAGACCTGTGGTAACTCTCACACAGCATCACGCTGATACACAGCAAGAATTTGATTAGGTAGATACAGAACGTGCACCATGGTTACTGTAGGGATTGTGACAGGTTGTTGGGCACTGAAATATTACCTTCTGCCTGGGGAGAGATTTGGCATCTCCACTGCAAAGAGCCTCATAGCAGGTAGTAGTAAAACGCATAATAACAAGCATATTGTGATATTATCTTTTATGAGAACGAGCGACCGGTGTTATTGGCTTCACAAAAAGAGAGAAAGCATGCTCAGATTGTGTTTCAAATTTTGCCGATGTAATAGTAAAACCTCTTTCTTTAAAAGCAGAAATTTTCTTCTCTAATGTCTAAAACCTTCAAGGGGATAAAACTATTTCAATATAACTTTAACCTACTGAAAAAAGGTACCAAATATGTTTCAGCTGGCACAAGGGCTTACCCATCATTTCTTCTCTGAGTAAAACTGAAAACCATTATTTTCTCCATGAGACTAAGTGAAAACAAGGCAGTGTGAGAACTGCACAAGTTAGATTTAAGGTACTACCAACAGCAGCTTTCTCAGCATAAGCTGTAAGCACTGATCATTTGGTCAATCGTTGATTGACGCAAAGGGAACAGGTCAGTTTAGAAGAAGAAGAGACATGGCCCATGGGATCCCTGGATGAGCACTCTGACCAGTGCAGTAGGACAGGAGCTGCCTGTCACGTTGGCTGGCTGTCTTCAGACCACAGAACCCTCTGAGAAACGTGCTGGTTTGGAGACCAGCTGCCTTTTTTCTCTTCTGAACTAGATACGTAAGCATAATCAAATACAATTTCTGAATAAGAGTCTGTTAAATTTTAAAAAATATTCCAGGCAGAGGAATCTTTCATCGTCTGAAGTAAGGAACTGGAGCCTTGAAATATACGGTCGTGGCAGCTCCACCGCTCTCTGGGCACAAGACAGCATTGCTCTTCTAAATGAAAAAAAGGTTTACTCTTACACAGAACTCATTTCTCATTGCTTTTTGTCCTGGTAATAAAGGTAAGATAAGCTGGAGAAGCCAAGGAGGCAGAGTAAAGGACTATATCAAAGCCTGACCAGTTTTTCCACAAGCTGAAAGTTTCCCAAAAACATGAGGGATCGTGGTATCAGTGACTTGATTTCACGTGGCTCGCCAGGACTCAGTCCTCCTGTGCCAGAAATCTGCCAAAGGAGCGAGCATGCCTAGACTGTCACTTGGAAAGTAAACATTTCCAGTCCTCACTGGCAGCAACACCAGTCTGGATAAAAGCCTTAGACTCCAGCTAGCGCTTTAACTACTATAATATTATTTTTTTTCAATTGATGAGAGATAATCAGAAACAATAAGCAAAAGGGAGCACATGTACATATAAAGTGCCCGAAGAAAGTTGCTGGAACTAGGCTGGTCCTGGGAAGAAATCATGCCCTGGACACAAAGACCGTTGAGCCATAAATGAACAAAGCAGAAGGATACAACTGCTTATTTATTAAGTAATGCTCTGCCTCCGTTACTTGCCGTGTATAGTGTCTCACTATAGTCTCACCGGGACTATTACCAGAGAGAATTACTGCTCAACATGAATAAATGTAGAAAAGTCTGGATCTAAGCTTTTAAGTGGTGGGGTTTTTTTAATGTTTTAATGTGGTTTAAATTGTTTTTATTATTATGCACAGCTACATTATAGGGGCAATTCTGTATAGACGAAGCTGAGCCAAGCTCTCTGTGGAAAGGTCAAGGCTTGTAAGTGTTACTAATTAGGGACACAGGCACAGAATGAGTTATGTTTCCTTAGATAAGGAAAAGGCAGGAGACCTAGCTGTTGTTTAACATTACATGAAATCACTTCTGCTTCTCCATGGTGGAGTTTAAAAATACCATGAAACAGATGCCCTGGTTCTGAAGCTGCATTCTGCCCTACCCAAGAGGTGCAGAATTCCAAAAAAAGGCACGTGTACACTAGGCGATTTCATAGTTCAGAAGAAAGCTTATCTGTCACAAAGGTTTTGTCCGTCTCACAAGAAGAGAGGCTAACACGAGATTTCTCTGTCAGGATCCAGCTCAATGAATCAAATGTCAGTGTGGAGAAGAATGTGATGAGAGCACAGAGGGTTCAGAGAAGGCAAGAGGTGATATACAAAAGCTGAAAAGTCTATTTTGTGAGGTCAGGGAGGTGACAGTTGGGACCACTGAATCAGAATGGTCTTTTCAGGTTGCAATTCTCATCAGGGTGAAGGATGCTCTCTTTTAAGGAAAAAACGTTGCAACCATTACATGGTACAGCTGGCAAGTGTAACTGGAAATCAGAACAAAAATTCACCACTGCTAGCACTAACCTTTCCTTAAAACATCAAAACTGGGTGTGAATATTTGGAACTTAGCCTGTGTTTCTCCTGATGGCCATACAGTCTAGTTAGACAGAGGGGTGATGTCTAGTACTCAACAGCTTACATTTGGTGTCGGCTCACGGCTTCACCTTCTATCACTTTCAAGAAGATCAGTTGCTAACAAAGTGAAAAAGAAACTTCTTAGAGAGCAACAATTACTTGTTTCCTTTTCAACCACAAGTTAACCTGGCAGGTTGAGACTCACCTCTAAGACAAACACCCGGATCTGAATTCCTGTTATTAAGATGACGGAGACTGTGATAATTCACGGAGGTGAACGCAGAGGTTACACTCCTGACATCTCTAGATTGCTTTGTCTAAATTAATAACAACTCTGAATAAGAGGCATCTAGTCCAGCTGTACAGTCTCACATTTAACTTTTCCATTAGTGTCACTGGCCTCCCAGGGGTCTCTTCTTCAACTTCATATGTTTATGGGCAAGATATAAATGACCCTATATGCATCAGCTGGGCTCAGTGAGCATCTCTCTTTTTCCTCCTCTGCGATCCATCAAAATTATCGACTGTGATTACACTACGGTCATGTCAGAAATACAGCCATACCTTGAAAAAGCTAAATATAAGGCCTAGCAACTAATCCTGGAAACCGCATTCACACAAGCGGGCTCGGTGTGAACCAGCGGCAGTGCCGCTGATGAGGCTATCGCGCCTGCACGTGTAAGTGGCACAAGTGCCTCTTGCAGACAGATCCCTACCGGCTTCCACTTCGCTTTTCCTTTTTGCTGCTCAGCATGCAGTTAGTTTATGAGAAACAGGAGGTGTGCATGATGAAGTCATACGCAGAGCATGTGAAATAATAAAGCTCTTACCTGCACTTGAGTCACAGAGAGGCATCGCACCTGCCGTGGAGCTCGGGGTTTGGTGACGAGCTCTACCTCAGCGATTCTTGCTTAGCCCGGGATGGGGTCACTGGGCTGCCCAGGGAACACTGATAAGGCTGGAATACACATCAGCATCACCTCTGAGAATATCTGCTAATGTTATGGTTCAATTTATTTTGCCACCGTAACTTTAAAGATTGAATAGCCAACAAGAGATATATTCAAATGGACGCTTCCCAATTATTCCAAAATGCCCATTCTAGAGTTGTCCTTAGGTCCTTCAAACTTGCAATAAGCAGTTTCAGGAAGGCAACTGGGAAAGCCATGCTTTCCAAGTACGTGCATTTGTTGTCTGTGAAAACTAGGTAATGAGGGGCTAGTTGGGACCAGAAATTCAGGAGAAACCAAGCTTGCCTACTCCCAATCAAAATTCTGTTGAGGGACACGAATTAGTCTTCAAAATCCTGCCTGCTTGTCTGGTCACCAGCTTGTCTGCGGCATTGACTGTTAACTACATCATGTTGCTTGATGGCTTTATGATGTGGACAAACACGCATCAAAGGATAAAACATGCCTATCGAAACTAATTTCCAGTGTGACCTATGCCAGGATTAAACTGAGGTCTCCAAAGGTGAAAGGAGAGTCTATCAATCAGCTGCGCCTTATAACTACCCCATCAGCCACAGAACACATATCGAATAAAATTAAGTGCTAAATTAACTTAGCTATACACAAAACCCAATTAAATACTATTTATTGATTTGCATTTTCATTGAAAGGGAGGAAAAAAAGACAATCGAGCTGTTTTGGTGTGGAAGTTTCAATAAGTTGGTCTCATATAGGCGATAGCTTGAGATTTTATTGACACTAAAATAAAACCTTGCAGCCTGTAAATAATTAGGCTTTCTCCTTTCTGCAAAAGAAACATTTTTGAGTATAACAAAGTATGCATTTAGATGGATATATGCAATAGATTCTGAAATGATCCTCTCTGGACACTTATTCCAGATTTCAGAGTGCCTATTCATTTCAAATTATGGCACTTGTAAGAGACTTAAACTAAACTGAAATAAAAGACTATATCCATTTAAAATTAAAAGCACCCATGTTAACACATGCACTGTCAAAATACATGCCTGCACTGAAAGAAGCCTCTCAAGCAGAAAAAACTTCAGAGGCAAAATCTTGCTGACTTTTTAAGAGTTAAAACAGCTTTAAAACAATCACTGAAGACACACGAAAATTTAGCATCATAAAATTATGTTTAATTATAAAAAGAAAAGCTCAGGAAAAAAAAGCAAAAGGAACGTATTATAAAATAGTCATTTGTAACATAATAGCCTGTTCTCTACTATAAAAATAATATTTTATTAATAGCATTATACAAATAGGTCTTGCTGATTTATTGAAAATTTAGCAGTAGCAGGAAAATGCCAGAGGGAAGTAAACTCTCAGCATGAAACTCACAAAACTTTTCAAGTCACACTCCACGTCACATTTAGAGATGACAACAAGATTTTATGGGAAAACCTCCCTTTGTCCAAAGGAGTTAAACACAAACAAACAAACAAACACAAAAAACCACCTAACCCTAAAAATAACCCCCAAAGTACCAACACAATATCCAAGGCAGTAACAAAAATCAGGATGGGTTTACAAAGAGTAAGCCTTGGGAACGTTATTCCTTACCCTTTTCAACAAATTTATGTGAGATAACTCAAATATGCAAGAGATGCAGTGATCTATCTCTGATAGCTATCAGAGATACATGACTACCTAGAAAGTAGAACTGGAAACTGATTGACAAAACCAAGAAAAACATCATTATTACAATCTGATTCCATTAGGTAAGATTATCTAAAGTATATGGAGAAAATAACGTGATAATATTACATATTATATAAAAAATATTCCCAGTACTAACACATTTTCAGAATGGCTCAAATCTAATTTGTAAGAGCTTGGTCAGGAGCATTGGCCTAAAATTGACTGGGGATTAAGCGCATGATGCCTTTACATTCCTTTCATCCTGTTCCACTGCGTTATTGCACTTTTTCCCCTTGTTTTGCCCTGTCTGGCGGGTCTCATGCTGGACTTGCTGGTGTGAAAGAAACTATTATTCCACAGCTGTAGTGTCTGGAAGAACTATCCTTATGAAGAAGAAAGATCTTGTTGAAAAACCAAAAACCTACCAACAAATTGCAGTTCCTTTTTTTTTTTTTTTTAATACTGTTTGGGATTAGTTCAAGAATAATGAAAACTTTCATACAATCAGGGCAGCTCACTGCTTGTCTGATCTTAAACAATTAAATACCTCTTTTTTTTTTTTTTTCCCCTAAAATTCGTAACAGTTTGGTTAGGCACAGTTTTGCTGGATGTGTTTTAGATTCATTGCTCATGCATGAATTCTGCAGAAGCTGTACACATACCCTGAAGTCTAGAAACACGCTCAAGTCTCAGACTTCCATGCAATGAAGCATGCTTTTGGATGGGCACTCTATAAAATAGGTTAGCATTGTGAATACTCACAATTATGAATTCAAAACTCACTTCCCGGTTTTGTCCCGCAGAATTAGCATAACATTTATTGCTCCAGTGAATATTCCTTTTATATTCTGTAGAATATTCATGGAAATTAAATGAAGGGAGGTACAATCAGCTTCATTAAAAATTCAAATGAATGTTTTCCACTTTTGGCAGCATTCCTCACACATTAAAAACCAAAACAGTTATTCCATAAGAAATGTAAGTATAAACAATCAAACAAAAAAATGCCCTGTGACTCCCCCTCCCTATGACCTGCCATTGAAGTGGTCCCCTCCTGTTGCCCGGGCTCACCACAACCCCCCTCCCACCAGTCCCCTGCTCCCATCCTCCCTTCTCCTCATCCTCCTCAAGGATGAAGATGCCCTGGCAAGAGGCAGAGGTGCCACCAGCTGGTGCTACACTCCATGGAGCAGCACCCATTTCCAGGAACGGCGGCATCCCTTTGGGACTCGCTGCTCCCAAGATATTTTGATGGTGTTAGCCAGCACATTCATCAGCTTCCAGGAGCAGGAAAAAGGGTGGCAGCCGACAAGGTCATCACATAAAACAAGACACCACCATAAAGAACCAGAACCCACTCTTCCGTTGTTCATTACTTATCATCTACTTATCAGTCAGATGTGTGCCATGTACACAGGGCAGTGCCGTATAATAGCTTAAGTTTATGGTGGGGTGGGATTTTAGTAGAAGGCAGGGAAGCGGAAGAGGGAGGGAAGCGGAAGAGGGAGGGAAGCGGAAGAGGGAGGGAAGCGAACAAGAAGCATGAAGAAGGAAAAAGAACTTTTTAAAGCAAGTGTGGGTCCTTTCACTGGGTACCCTCCCACACTCTGAAGTTCTGAAGATAAATACATGCAAGTTCTGTGCAGCAGCAGGGAGCTGCTACCAACACCAGCAGCGAAGGAGGTGCCCATGGGGAACCAGGGAGATGCAACATGGGTTCATGGGCACAAGGCACACGTGCAGGGCAACACTTGATCCTCAACATCTCATTTACAGTTTTAGGGAAGGAACAGCTAAGGTGAAGACTGATTCTGAATTTTAGCATGCATTTTTTTCACCATCAGGCATGCACCCGAAGGTCCACTTAGATTTGCTCACCATTTCCTCAGTGAATCTCTCTGTTTTGTGAAGTATTTTTGTTTCCCCTATTAAAAGGGTCCAGCATTTGTTGAGTACAAACACACCTAATACTCCTGAAAAAGTAATGCTGTCATTGCATCCACTTTGATATGACTGGGTCCTCCAGACAACCTTTTGTACAAAAGCCTGAGGAAGTTGCTGTCAACTTTGTTAATGGGGAAAAATTAAAAGAAAAAACAAAAAAACCAACACCACACATATGGGCTTTCCAAAGAGCATTTCAGATATGTAAATTCAAGACAAGGGCATAACAATCTCTTACAGATAGAGCTTCAGAAAGATGACTTCAACCAATTCAATTTAGACTATCCCAGAGAGCCACTCTAAGAAAAAGTGGAATGGAACAAAAAAATCCAAATCACTGATTTAATATCACAAAGGTCAGGAGAGCTCAGTCCAGTCTTCCGGATTGACTACCTTTGCTCTTCTCAAGAAAGTTGTTTGGATTTTGAAGATTCATAAGTTTGTGTACAAAAAATATGGAAGTGGGGGTTGAGCCCTTCTGGAAAATGTCTTCACATCCTACTTTCAGGGTATAATATGAACTCCTCAGTGAATACAACAAAGACTGAAAAGGCAACAGCTAATCCTCCCTGGCACATGCATGTATAAAAACTGAAAAGGAACTCTACAATAAAAGACAAAAAATGTCATTACAGAACCATATCCTTTCTCTTTTTTTTTTTTAAAAAAAAAAACACCAACCTACAAAGAAAAAAAATCACCTCTCCCCCTATAAAAAGTAAATATATTCAAAATGGAACATAGCTATATATTCAAAGCCAGTGAAAAACTAAGAAAGTAATCAGCAAATTATTGTGACCACTTTCCAGGAAAAAAAAACAACAGTATTTAAAAATATAGAACCCAAATCACTGAATACACAATAGTGAAAGATGATTTTCAGTCTTTTGAGCTCCTCCTAGCACATGAACAGTAAATATTGCAAACAAAGGGAAAATATATTGTCAGCTTCTAAAAACTTAAGAGCACAGCATTTACCACACAAACATACACTTATGGAAATCGTGTAGTTTTAAGGCACCCTCATTCTAATCTTTAGAGCTTCTATAAAGTATGAGCTTATACTTAGGCACATATAAATATCTATATAAAATCATAATATTTTAACATAGCGATCTGTCAATTTTGCTTAAAATGACTACAGCCATTATGGTTGGCACAAATATTACAAGTATTATATTACTTCATACTTGAGTTAGACGAAGCTCTCCAATATGGGTAGCATACTCCAAGCAGCGAGGATCGGACTCTGGGCACAGAACAGCGTGTTCAAAATGAGATGCTCAGGCTTCAGCTACAGAAGTCACACCTGGATTAACGGGAGGTGAAAGAACTCGCCACCTCAGTATCTTTTACTTCATTATCTACATAGGAATATCTATTTAAATTGACATTCTAATAAGTGACCACTTTGCTGTAGGGCTAGCACTGCAGAAATTGCATTCAGTGGGTTTGTAACATAAGGCAAGAAGAAGATGGACTCCCCTTAGTCTACTGGGTTTACTTCCATCATTACACTTAGAAAGGACAAACAAGTTGTCTATTGGAAAGCAGATGAAATCACAGTTCAACACAGGAAGGTGAAACCACCTCCAGAAGAGGGCTGTGACCCTCAACAGTCCCTCACCACTCCAGTGCTAAGTAAAGCCACTGCAATGGGCAGGGCAGCCGGGTAGCAGATCCCAGCCTGCAGGAATCACATCCAAGAGCAGTGTCCGCCATCAGGGCGATGACTGAAGCCCTCAGGATGGCAGTCAAGCTGCAGAGGGGCTTGAGACTGCCGAGACTGTCCCTCACACCTGCCCCCCTTGGAATAACAAAAGCCACTCCCCAGAAAAAGGCAGGTTTTGACCAGGTAGTTTTCTGATCCCTTCCAGACCTTAAGATTCATTTTTGCCCATTCCTGCAAAGAAAGCATTTAATCTCAACCCATTTTATCTGGACAATAATGTGTTATAGAGGGAGACTTGCTGACAATACCCGGTCAAACCAATCACCACGCAGTCGGTGGTCAATCCTGTCCCCTCTTCTGCCCCCAGGGAGTCATTCTTAGAATAGGCTTAGTTTGAGTTGAGCACTGCAACTGATATTTCAGTTTTTCTACAAAACTATACGGATGCCACAGTTTTACTGCTGTTTTGCAAGCTTCTCATAAAATATTTTAAAAAAAAAATTAACACACATCTATAAAAAATATACCCAACATTAACACATGCCACTGCGAACCAGACAACAGTATGTGTCAGTTTGTCTTCAAATAATACGCATATGCGGATCTCTACCAACATATTCACTCCAGCAGACAAAAGAGAAGAAATGCAACAGACTGTCAGTGGCAAAATAAGCGGCAGTGTAAAGCCACCCCAGTGCTTTACAGTTTAGATGTTTTCCTACTTCTGCTGCTTAAAGGCTGCTGCTATCTCCAGACACCACTTTCCACAGGAACAGCAAAAGTAACTTTTCCCATCAGCAGTTTGCCTGTGCCAAAGGACTGGAAAGCCCTCCACCACAGATTGCACCAAATAATGAGGTCTGGGGGAGTGGCACGTTGGGTTCCCTGTATAATGAGGAAGAAGGAAATACTAGGCGATGCCTTATCCTAAGTCAGCTTGGAAGCAGATGGAAATGAGTCCACCAGTTTGGCCAATTACATACAGTACTCCCTGAACCATGAAAGTCACCTTCCCTCTTGCCCAGAGCGGTGGGACCACACAGCCTGAGGACACCTGTGTGTCTCTGGGTGTACAGCTGGAAGGAGCCAGCTGTGGCTCTTCTAACCTAGCTGTGTGCCACCAGGATGCTCTTCACAGACAAGTCATGCTGCTCTGCCTTCAGTCCCACCTTTCATTACCTCAGTGCACTCAAATCCTCTTCCTTTACTTCTCCCTGTGTACTTATTTCTGCTTAAATTACAAAACATCAGAATACCTCACGTGACAAATGCAGTTTTTACAAAGCAACTTGATGATGAAGGCCACTACGTAAAACCACAGCTGGGTGTTGGTAGCCACGAAAGGCCGTCAGTGGTACATCTCAAATGTCAATACGTCATTTCAAATGTTCTTACTCAGAACTGCTTGAAGCATCCAAAGGTAGCAAAATCAAAGGGAAAGGTATCCCTTTTTCAGAAAAAAAAAGGAGCAAAAACAGAAAGGCAATTTAAGCCTCCCCCTAGAAGCAGCTCATTCACACATTGAAAGGGTAGACTTCAAAGGATGGTGAAGGGGGAGACAGTTTGTGTTTCAGATGAGTTGAGTGAGGAACCCAGGATGGAGCAATAGGACTGCCACACAGGAAATCGAGCATTTGAAATGAGAAGAGTTAAAAACTGGAAAAAAGCTAGAAGCCAAAATAGTACTCTAAGCAGAGTGCGCATGTGAGAGAAGAGCAGCCAAAGAGGGCAGTACTGGCAAAGGCACTCCTCCTCCTCTTCTGTGTGATTACCTAACACACCCTTTGCTTTGGGTCTCATCAAAATATTAACGGTGGAAAGAAAGGACATCCCAGCCAGGAGGTGCAACTGATGCCAGCCTAGAAGCCAGGAAACAGATGACACGTAGATAAAGCTCATCAGTGCCTGGGTAAAGATTTCGTCAGACATCTCTCATGGCCCCAGGCAGAGGGTTAAGATCTCATGTTGTATTTCCACACTACCGTGATGGTACCCATCATCACTGATAGCACCCATGGGCTGGCATAGGAGGAGCTCCATATTTCTGAAGATATTCTCCTAATGTTGTACTCCATTCCTCTCTTCTACGGAACTCTCTTCGCTAGACATTTTTGCATCTTATTTTCCCCAACAAGCCAGTCAAGAGCACATTGGGGATGTATGTGCTGGACCCCTCTTGGCAATACCCCCTTTCCCTCTCTTTGAAAGCACCCAGGGCTGTTGTGATATCTCATCTGCACAGACAAGGAAAAGGAAATCTGGGCCCTTCAACCAGGTTGGCCAGCTTTCTTTCCAATGGAAAGCTCCTGGGAAAAATAAATCTTGTACACAACAAATATCCAGAAAAATCAGACAAAAGTTTCTCTTTGGCTTATTTTTCCACGGGTTTCTATGTACTTCCACAAAATCTGATTCCACTGAAATTCACAAGTCCAGTGGTCAGCTGCTGTATGAGTCTCCTGTGGATATTTGGAAAAGGATGAGCAAATGGGCATTGAGGAACCAAATAACATGCAAAAGTCTATTTCTGGTAAGACTACTCTAGCAGTTTGTATTGCCAGCCATCGTTATCTGTGTATGAAATGATCTCTGGCTTTCATCTGAGATTAATGAGATGGAGTACTTCTGGATCATATGGCACTGTGTACCATGCTGAACAGTTATTTTTATATTGAAATGATTCTGAAATGACAAGAAAACTTCTATTTGAGCTAATTTTCACAAGCACTTCTGGAAAAAAAATAAAGGACACAAAACCAGAAAACACTGTCAAACAGTTCAGTTAATTAAATAAAAGTTGCACAATTTAAAAAAAAATAACTGGGGGGTGGGGGGTGGGAAGGGAATAAATCGTTTGCATTAATCATTTGGATCCATATGCAGAATGTGTATTCTTTGCCATTATTGAATACTTATAATCTAGGTCATAAGAAGTCATAATAATAAGTCTTCTTACAGTCATAAGAAGTCATAATAAGTCTCCTTACAAACTTCATCCAACAGTTTTAAGCACAATTGTACTTTTGTTCCTGCTCTTGTTCTGTTTATCACACAATATTTTTTCCTATCATGAGAATACCTATTATCTCACATTATGAAAAGTGACTAGTAGTTTTACTTTTATTTTGAGTAGGGAGACTACTACAAAACATAATAAAGTTTTAAAACGTAAACTTTTCACTTATTATTGACCAGTTATGCAAAATTTCATCGTATTTCAATTGCTTACTCAAAAAACCCCAACCCTTCTCCCTTTTCATCAAATTCAGTATTCACTTAAAACAATACTTCAAAATATTACTTAAAAACTTCAACCTTTTGTTCTATGTTCATAAAGTTTGAGATAAAAATTCCCAAAGATGAAAGGTAAGAAGACGAGGACTACAGAGCACATGCTGACTGAAAGGCAGATGAATATTCAAAGGCTTTTGTCAGAGTCTTGCTTCCTACTTTTATCCTTAGGCTCCTCTTCCAGAGTTGCCTAGTTGCAAAAAGTGATGAAATTAAAAGGATAGTTCCTACTCAGTGACTTTTGACCAAAGTTCTTTATATAGGCTAAAGACCCAGTCAGTTCCTGTCCTGAAACTGTACTTACCCTTGCAAATGCAGAAATAAATGCAACCTGCTGAAACAGAACATTGCAAGTATTTCAGTGCAGTGCAACAGAGCTGCTGCACTACATCAGTAGGTAACCTAATGAACTACTAGTGGATTTGGAAATGGATAGTCTTATTAAAACTACTGATGCTAGTAGGAGAAGCCAGTGGTTTTTTTACTCACAGGATGTTTTAAAGATTTTCTTTTTAAGCTGAAAACTCACGCAGCTTTCTGTTCTTCTCAAAGACTTATTGATGTCTTTCTTTTTTTTACATTTCATATCTAGTTTTCTTTCTCTTTTTTTTCCCTTTCTGCTACCAAATTCAATAAAAGGAATGATATCAAGATACATTTTGTTTTTCCTTTTTCTGAATTTTGTCTGCTTTCTTCTCATACTGTTTTCTGAAATAATCTCCCCTTCTGTGTTGTAAAAAGCAATCCATATGAACATCATTTCTCACAATAAAGGACTGAGATTCCAATTTCACAGAAGTATCATTTAAAACATTGCTCCTATTCCCAAAAACTTCAGTAGTCATTTTGTACTACATCAGTTCCTTAGGCCCCAGTGAGGCTGGAGCTAAGATCTATGCAAACACACAAATGCAGGGGTTTTGTCTTTGAAGTGGTCACTCAGCATCACCCAATAAAAGCCTATGAAAAAGGAAAAGTGTTTTTGAATATTTCCTCATTTCCATGTGGTGCAGAAGCACACCAGCTTTTGCTTAATATTAAGACACCCTTCAAAGCTACAAAAGTTAAAACATTTCTTAATGCAGTATATACTGAAACAATTGGACAATACTTCAAAGCCTTTGGTTTAAAATCTTTTGGTATCACCACCATTCAAGAAAAACTTATTTATACAACATTGTCAAACAAAAGTTATTTTGCAGCTAATCTGACAAAGTTTTGGAAGAGAAGATAATAAAAATCTATTGCATCCTGTTTATTTTCTGAAAAAGTGAAACAAGATCAGATCAGGCACTTTAGTTCTGAAAAACTTTAAAAACATTGACATTGTTTATATGATTTCAACGTTGAGTATTTATCAGCTCTAAACTAGGAAAGGTGCAGAATAAAATTAAACAAGCTTTCCAAAAGAGTGCAAGAAAGGAGCAGATAAGGCCAGCTGACTATCTATCAAGCTCTAAGACTCATAATCCACTACTGGCAAGGCATGTGAACCAGAAACAGTGAGATGTACTCATCCATAAATTCATATGATTGAGAAACACTCCAAAAAATTAAGACCGTGTTCTGCCCTGAAACCTCTTACTAATAGGAAAGAAACTTACTACTGCCTATTGCTTGGCTGGTGCATGGAAATCCTTTCATTAATTCATTGAGCTACTACTGATGAGTTTATGTGAGCACCTTCCACTAGTTCGGGAATTATTTAATCATCAATTTTTCACATTCCTTCTCTTCTAACTCAATTAATTTGGAAAGAGAGGCAAATGCATCCACGCATGTAAACATCCAGTACTTCCTCTCCTGCATCACCTCCCGTTCTTGTAACGGCCACGGACTGCTGAAATAGTCCACACAGCAGGCTAGCAACAGCAGCAGCAACAACATCCCCAACCTACCTGTCCCTGCTGCTCATGACCCTCACAAATATCACTGCTGATTTTTTTTTTTTTTTTTTTAATCTGTGTGTGTTTTCAAAACATAATTCTTCATCTTTTCAGGACATACGATTAGTTTTACAAAGTGAAGTAATTTGTTTCAGTGTATGTAACTGACTGGATATTCAAATAAGCCACTAACTGGATGGACTAGAGGAGCAGACAGGGTGTTGGGTGAATAGATATGATACTCAAGGACTTGAGTCTGGAGTTCAATGACACAAAGCATTGCCACCCACAACGGTGACACGAGCTTGCCTTGGACAAGACCCTCCTCATACAAAAGCAGTCAGATCTACATTGAATCCGGCATGTTTGCCAAAGTTTTGAGTGTCAAGTGGTTGCCATTTTAAAAGAACCTAGAAAAATGTGGTATTAGCCCTACATTTTAGGGTTGAACATTTACCCTCTGACAGAAGTACAAAGGTCCTGGAGGTTCTGGCAGTTTGATAACCAGCTGACCATCTCCAGTTGAGAAGACCTGAAAAGAAGCTACTGGGGCTGAGACCGAGTCCTTGGCTTGAATATCAGGTCATGCAGCCCCCCAGGCTCCTAAACTGCCCCTCTCAGTGGCTAGCATCCATCTAGTCCTCAGCGAGAGTAGTTTACTCTCAGGCTCATTCAGCCTTTGAGGAACAGTTTGTAACCAAAAAAGAACTGTCAAGCACCATAGAGTATCAGGCATGGATAATGCCCAGTGTTGTCCGTGTTAGATGAAATGAGAAATCAAAGACCCAGTTTATGCACATCTTTAAGATGTGCATAAAGGCCTTTTATAATTCTGAATAGCCCACGGCATTTGAAAACTGGTATTCTTGTCTCATCCTTAGCATGATTTTTCCCAAGTTTACATTTCACAGTTATCTCACAATGAAGAGTTTTAATTCACATTCTTGAAATTGAAAAGGAAAAATAAAACCACGCAACTTCATTACATACATTTAATCCTTATTTAGTCTCATAGAGATTGCAAGGAAATATGAAGAACAACAAAAATATTAGCTCGGGAGTTCAACACTCTCTGGTTCAACCCCACATGCAAATATATTCAATGTAATTCTATATGGGTACTTGGAAAATATGACTTTCTTCACAGCCATACAGCTGCCACTGGGCCACATATACTTTTCACAGTTGTCTGAACTCTGATAGCTATTGAAATCAGTGTTATTTACTGTTATACACTTGGATTTCATAAATCAAATACAATATTGATAAAGACATAATTTCTGAGACTCCAGAAGCACCAAAGTAGCTTTTACCTTTTTAGTTCCATTTTCTGTTTTTCAAGTGAGTTAAGCAGATCCTAAGCGTCACCAAAAGTGACTTTTGAAACCCATGCAAGAACGTCAGCAGCTCTACTGCTTGTATATAGTTTTCTACATCCTGAAAACAGTAATTTACATGGAAGTAAGACTGAAAAGTTATGACACAGCAGAATTACAGCTGCTTGGATGTTTAAACTGTGCTTTTCCTGTTTTTGAAAGTACTTTGGTTCTTTTAAAGATGAGATTATAGTCTAAATTCCTGAGGTTTATGAAGATTACTTTTAGTAGAATTGCCAAAATTCTTGTAATTTTTAGCAGCAAGAGTTTAACTATTACATTATCAAAGAAAAGAAAAAAAGAAAAATCCTTAAGCTTAATTCCAGCTTCATTTCTGAGACAAACGCAAACAGCTTTAAGTCTCCTTTCACTTAAATATTGCAAGTTAAAATCAATAGTGACAGCAGTGTGCAAGAGGTATTCTGAGAAAAGCCTTGTAAATGCTGCATTTCTTGTGCAAACATACAGAAGCATTATAAGGGCTAAGCAGCCTCTCCACAAGATGCCCTATTTTAACACAGTAAATAATTCTAAAAACCAATGCAGCACAACAGCTGTCTTTTTTCCTTAAGCACAGTCTGCACTTCAAAAGTGCAGAAATGGTTAATCCAAATAGCGAGAAGAGTTACAAACTTTTCCAGCTATTACCCCGTGCAATGAAGTGAGAGGTTAAAGTAAACCAGCTAAACTATATTTTGTCATAAAATTGTGTCCCAGAACAATCTACTGCAAATGAAAAGATAACAACAGAGGCCCTAAAGAATTTGTTACTGTGACTAATTCAGTTTAACAGGTTCGTACAAATTGTTTGGTAAAATGGAAGTGGCTGTAGGTTGCCTAAATTTGCAGATTTATTTAAAAAAGAAGAAGAGTTGGAACCACGTCAGGGATAGGAAATAAACAGAAGGAATCTGAAGAGGGTAGGACGATAGAGGCTGAGAGATCATGTGCAGCGTCAAGAGATATGATATAATGCCTTTAGGGAGGCACAGCAAAGGATTAAAAATAATTCAAGTTTGACAAGTAGCAGAGAAGATGAATCATGGATAATGACAAAGAGAAACAGCACGAAGACAGGATCGCAGAATTTGTGTCCCCCAGCAGTAAGAAAGTCAAAAGGTCAGGGAAGAATCAGTAGGTGAATCAGGCACTTACACCGTGTATCCTCATCAAATCATCGCTTTTCAAGTTTTGGAAAGGCAGTAAATTTACAGACTTTGTATACTTTGAAAAGGGAACGGCGATTTGTTTCAGGCAGCTCATCTTCAGCCTAACCTGAATTTTCCTCCTTTTTGCTACTAAGACTGCATAACACAGCTGGAGAAAAGAAGTTATAAAGGACAACCCAGAAACTGGTCACGGACTGCCGCCGTGCATGGACCGCTGGCAAGGGAACTGCAGCGCACTTCCTCTTCTCTCTTTTGGCAGGCTATCTATTTAATCTTTTTTTCTTTGCTTTTCTTTTTTTCCTTTTTTTTATTTTTTTACCCACGAAATGTTAACTGTGTTGTGTGTAGTCAGGTTTTTTAGAGTTTGGGATTTAATTATGGTAGGGGAAAGGGGAGAAAAAAAGGAAAAGGGGGAGGAAGAGGAAAAATGTAAAAGGGGGAGGAAGAGGAGAAATGGAAAACGGGGAGAAAGAGGGAAAAAAGGAAAAGGGGGAGGAAGAGGGAAAAAAGAAAAGGGGGAGGAAGAGGAAAAAAGAAAAGGGGAGGAAGAGGAAAAAAGAAAAGGGGGAGGAAGGGGAAAAAAGAAAAGGGGGAGGAAGAGGAAAAAAAGAAAAGGGGGAGGAAGAGGAAAAAAAGAAAAAGTGAAAATAATGCTCACAGCAGCAGTGCTCAAAACAAAATCTCTGAAAAGGGAAATGTGTCATTGCCAGAAAAGGCAGAGCACGTAAAGCATCAAACAAGCTCTCAGAATTTCACAGTTGGGAGATAGAAGCTCCATCTAGGAAGATGCCAGGACTCTCATATTCTCAAAATCGTATTAACTTGCACAGAAACACATACTTGCATTCTCCTGAACTTCAAACTGTTTCAGACATTCTTCAGCCAGGCTGGAAAATGGCTGTTTGAATTACAGAGTCTGTAGGCAGCATTACACGTTTTAGAAAAAAGAAAGAAGAAAGAGAGAAAGGATAAAAGAAAGAGAACAAAAGAAGAAAAAGAAAATATACCTAAATATTCTTTGTTTTCATAAGCAGTCCTTTAGAATGTGGGGAAAAAAGGATCCCAAAACTAACCATGCCCAGAAGCAGAGAACTGAAGTACAGCGTTGCTGTTGCTGTGCACAGCTGAGATTGTACCAAGTACTTTGTCTTCAGGAACTAATTCTTTTCAGACACCCATTGGCAATGGTTCTCTGAAATATTATAGACCTTGTGACAGGAACAACACACATTATTTCTGGTCAGTGAATATTGCCTTGCTGTCCAAGCAAAGTAAGCTAGAGCTTGGCTCTTTTTCTCTGTACCGCTCAAGGTGCAGCAAAAACACCACGCCTTTGGTATCTAAACACCAAACAGAAAAATTAAGGACTTTTCATGCTTTTTGTCTTCTTTGCTTTTTCCCATTTTCTATAGTGCTTATCCTCAAGGCTTGGTATGTATTCTACTATAATAATTCTCAATGACTATATGTTGCAAAGCCCTGCTTATGCCACAGACCGAACTATTCATACTTACTGTACCAGTTAGAAATATTTCTGATGATAAAATCATATTTCTAAGAAATTGAGCAGATTTTTCAACTGTTAAACACTGTTTCAAAATAAACACATTTTCCTCTGAATAGTAAGATTTTCTCATTTTTTTCCTCTTGAAAAGATACTCACTGGTTATGTGAATTGCATTGGTTTTAAGTAAAGCAAGTTCTCTGTCTGAGGTTCATTTGCAGTCAAAAACGTTAGATTCCATTGAAAGAGTTATAAATTGTATTTATGTCACTTCATCATTAAAATGCATTAATTTTTTACTTCAGTTCACACTGTTGAGATTTATTGACATTTTGAGTGCTCTCAGAAAGTGAAAGAACAGTTCCAAGCTCCGTTTCAAGCAGGGCAGCCTAGTTCAGAATCACAAAGCCAGCCCATTAACGACAGAGAGAGCTTTTGGGTTGATGTGCCTGTGAACCCAATTCACGCACGTTACACTTGACCCTGCACGTGAAAGAGACTGATCAGGAACAGCACATTTTACAATAAAAATAAGTTATTAGAAAAACCTCTAAAGCAGTTCTTTCCTTGTTTCTCAAATGTAAAGGCGTTGATTGTGTGAATATATGGTAGGAAGCCTCCAGGCGAATATCCTGTATCATTACAATGAAGAATGTATAATCTTCATTGGTGAAGCACTTGATGAAACCGTCTTTATCGTGGGTTTGTTGTTGTTTTTTTTTTTCTTCTTCTCTCCATTAAGTCACCTTCATTTAGTACCTTGAAGGCATATGCTGCCTTCACAGCAAGCCTCAGGGGGAATTTTCTGAACCCTTCAGTACACTATATGGTATATTGCAATAATTTGAGGAAATGTTCATATTACAATGAACCAGAGTTGTCTTGTCTTGTACGAAAAATATTTTCATTCAGTGCTACGTTTGCATCTCTCCATCAAGCTGTAGTGCTGTCTGATGGTAATAGCTGGAAAAGTGATTCTGGCACACTTCCTTCTGACTACAAATTCATGAAGTCCGAGCAGAGAACTGTGACAATCGCAGACCACAACTCTTTCAGAAACCTGCATTTCTGAAGAAATGTCTCCTCTTTACAGAAGAAAAAAAGCAGATGAATGCTTTCACCCAACCTTAGTGTGTAAGTGAATAGCCAATGTTATGTTATCAAATTTTATGCAGACAAAATTGAGATAAATAATGGTTTCAGTTACAAAAAAAAAAAAAAAATAATCTTCAGTGCTCCATCCTTACAGGATGTGATAGCAACACGAACACGTACACATTAAGGTCATCTGCCATCTTTCCCATAACTTCCAGGAAAACTTCAACGGTAAAGAATAGTTCTTTTCATTTTAATGATGAGAAGTCATTTAAATCTTTCACAATGTTAAAAAAGAAACTATTACAATACTGCTAAGTGTTGTTGTATTGCCAAATCTGCTAAGAAAAAAAGGCAATTAATTAAAAAGTAAGGCACTACAGAGTGAAAGCAGAAGCCTGTCTCTCTCCGAATTACTGTTCTGTGGGTCTACACCCTATTCCTGCAGCATTTCACATTGTCGCGAAAATTATGAGACAAGATGGGTCCATAATCCCTTGCTGTTTCCCACTGCCTGGGGATACTATTTCTGATGCTCCTCCTAAAACATCCATGAAATTTTGCTTTGAGGTTCCCTCCTCCAGAGCAGCTATTGGCACACATTCGCGGGAGCGCCACATTCCAACAGAGCACCTGGATTCATTGACATTTTTCATGCATTTTTCTAACAGAAACAAACATCAACTGGAAAATATACAAGCACAAAGAAGTAATTGCAAATTTGGTTATTATTTGTAGAGAGCTATAACTACAAACATTCAAACTAGGAGTTAGAACTGCAAGTAAGGAAAAACAGCCGAAGAGATGGCATGCCACCTCATGCCCATGCCCTGCATACTGTCCTTACAAGGGTCCATCCAGATCTGGCTCAAGGGTCTTTCCATGATGTAAAGATGATGGATAACACTTTTACGTTTATCCATTCTGTCCTGAACGGGGCTCAGGTGGATATTCCTTTTAAAGATCCATCAACATATAACTTCTTTACTTCCCCTGATCTTGAATTAAAGCTTGGATCCTGACCCAGAAGAAATAGGCTTGCTGTAAAATAGCTGAAAGCTAACGTAATATTTCTTTAATGAATATAAGTCATACTGACTGGGGGAAAATAAAACACAATATGAATCAATTTGTGCCTGTTCTGACTGTGTGTTTCAGTGCCAATGCTTTACAAGATAAGCTTAAATGGTACTTGGGAATAATTTGTGCTTTAAATTTGTGAGCTTTTTTTTGGCATAATCCAGGGGTCAAGATTTGTTTTAGTTTAAATTCACAGCACAGCAGATCCGAGTAGCTTGATCATTATTCATGTTCACCTATTTGGTTTCACCTACTTACACAACACAACAATTTGACAATACTGACGGACAAGGGGCAAAGCAGAACCAACCTGTCTTTTCCAGCTGTGGTGGGCTGACCATGGTCTCACCCCGTCGCTTTCTCACTCGCCCTCCTCAACAGCACGATGTGGTTCCTCTCCATGAGCTGCAGTCCTTCAGGAATAAAATTTCTTCTGATGTGGGGTCTCCACGAGCCACAGTTCCCTCAGGACACAGTGATCTGCTCCAGCATGGAGTCCTCCACGGGCTGCAGCCTCCTGCTCCCGTGTGGTCCTCTCCACGGGCTGCAGGAGAATCTCTGCTCTAGCACTTGGAGCACCTCCTCACCTCCTTCTTCAACTTTGATGTTTACAAGACTGTTTCTTATACTCCCTCCTGTTCCCCGCAGCCCTTGGCAGCATTTTTACTTTCTTACAGACGTTTTCACAGAGGTGGTACACACGTGGTTGATGGGCTCAGCCATCTCCTGTAGCGGGTCCATCAAAGCCAGCTGTGCCTGGTACAGGGCAGCTGCTGGCCTCCCTTCACAGAGGCCACCACTGTGGGCACCCCAGCTGCCAGCACCTTGGCACCTACACCCAGTGTACCAGCCTAAACGTCTCTTTGGTTCTATGACTGTATTATTTAAAATTAAGAAAACCAGGAGGGAAACAGTGGGAAGAAAACAGTCATTCAACTTATCGTGCAGCTACACCTCCACCTTAACCCTAAGTGCAGAACTGTCTCCTCGAGTCCCACCTGGTCTTGAACGCTCATTAACACTTGGTGATTTGAACCACTGCAGTGGTAATTTCATGAGAAGAATTGGCATTAACCCATGACTGAGAAATAAATAAAATTAAATTGAAAAGTTTTTTCATCCCTGCTTCTTTCAGGATTTTCTGCAATATGTCATGCCGTCTTCTGCTGTACACATTACATTGTCCCCCAGCCTTGCCCAGGATGGCTACAGCTATCAAAGTGCCCAAAACTGAACACACACATCTGCAGATAAATAGTTCATAAAATTGCAGATAAATAGTTCATAAAACAACCACACTGCCAACAGAAGGGTCTGCATTGATGCAGAGCCACTTACTGTCCTGAAAATCTGAATTAAGATTTTTGGGGGTTGAATTATAGATCAGATTAAGGCACTATGTTTCAATAATTTGGCCCAATTATCAAGAAATTTGAGGATAAAAAATTATTGAAAGTACTGGGAAGGTGGGAAAGTCAACAGTTCAGATTATTAAATTCTACCTCATATCATGAGGCTCAGACTGTACAATCCTGTCACTTGTATAAACACAAAAGAGGATGCAACATGTGAAGTTAAAGACTAATCCCATGAGAATTACTGGAATGACTTTGAAGTGCACAGAATTGACACCAGATGAAAAACGAGCCTAAACTTTAAAACTACATATAAGGTATGCTGAACACCGGTCCCATTTCATTGTTAGTATACAAGCCGCTAAAAAGAATTACCACTTACATTACAAGGCATCATGTGCTCTTTCATCCTACAGGATGCAGAGGAGATACCCATCTTTGGAGAATTATTGAAATCTGATGACAACAAGCAGATGAAGTAAGATGCTCCTAGATTAATAGTGGCTGTGACATGCATCTGTACAAGAAATTGAAGATGGGTGAAATCAGCCTTACATGTTGACAGATGAGCCTCAGCCCATTCCAATACCAAACCCACTTTTTGCCTCTTTTTTCATTGCTTACTGGGAAAATCGTTGCTTAGACTAAGATATCTTGCTCTTTTCTATTTTCTAACTCGTCAGAGTTTCATTCTTCAGCTGTTAGACAAACAATAACATCAATCATGCAAAAACTAAGATATGTACTTTATAAAACCTTTTTGTTTTTAAATCTACTGAATAGATACTTTAAATAACTGCTGTCTTCCTTTCCCATTAGAGCTGGCCAAATTCTGTACAACCGATTGCTTTATTGTGAAGTCCAACTTTTGACTCCCTGGTGATCAAAGCCATAATAGACAAACAGCTGGGGCATTCTCTTCGCTCAGAGATTACCTTTGCCAAGAATGCTTTTGACTGTGAAAGCAAACACACCCACAGACACACACACCAGGAAAAGACTGTGAAAATCATCTATGAAAAGCTGTAAACATTGCTCATTCCTTCTTTTAGGATTTTCTGTCATGCTTATGACTGTACTGTGGAAGAAACTCATAGGGCACAGCTGAGCTTAGCTCAACCGCATTGCCACTTACAATTCTCTCAGTTATGCAAGGGAACAGCCAAGCACAGAGATGCAAAATTAATTCCCTAAGATCATAAAAAGCAACTACAGTGTAGGCAGGAATAGAAGGTAGAAACATCCATATGCTGATTTCCACAGCAGAACTCGTTCCTTCTCAATCTCTTCCTGGGAAAACTGGGCTGTACTTTTAGCTACTCATGGATTAAGCTTCTGATCCAGTGCACGCTTACTGCTGCATATGTCTCCACACACACAGGCCATGAAAAAGGACTTATTTTAGAAAACATGCTCATGCCAGAGGCTGAAATCATCTGAGATGAAAGGAGAACCGCTGATATGAAGAAGAAAGGGAGTTAATGTAAGCAGTGTGACGCACTAGCAGGATTACTTTAGCAACAGCATTTCAAATGAGCCAAGCACAGCAGCAGCAATCAAGACCAAAGCAAAGATGGCAAGATATGACTTCTGGGCCATGGGTTCCTAGAATGAAAGTTTAGCCTTGTGTTGTCAAGAATTAGGGTTATGTCAAAGATGGCACGCAAGCAACGGGTCTTAGTTACTGAAAGGTGATCTCTAGCAGGAGCCGGGGGAATAGGAGACAAGATGAAGGGATCATCCTAAAATATGCACTGAAGAAACGTGCAGGAGCAGCAGTCAGGGCAGTTTCAGTGAAGTACGGAGGAAAGAATTCAGTTTGGAGAGAATATGAGGTGAACCTGAAGGGCAAGAGCTGCAGACAGCAATCATGGAGAGGTCATCTAAGGAATTCAGAGGTGAGGGAGAAAGCGGATAGTATTAAGATATGGAAAGGTCAAAATCAAGTTTAAAATGCCTATGGTTGGATGGGGCTCTGAGCAACCTGATCTACTCAAAGATGTCCCTCCTCATTGCAGGGGGTTTGGACTAGATGACCTTTAAAGGTCTCTTCCAACCCAAATTATTCTATGACCACAGTGTATTTTTACTGGGAAAAGAAGAAACTTGATTTGAAGGAGTTTGTTAGGATTAGAAAGGTAGGCACTAGGCTAAGCTTATTAGGAGTTTCACAGACAGGCAATAAGACTATCTGCCCCAAAGAACTTACACTTTTCATAAACGAACTTCTTGCAAAGCCTGGGACTTTGCAAAGATTCAGCCTTTGTTAATATACGGATCAAACTCACAGACGAGCTTCGAGTGTGAAATATCCCATCCGGCTTGTAGCACTCAGCAACCTTTAGACAGAAATAATAATAATATAGTGAAATGGGATATGGCATACACCATCTGGCAGCTGTGCAAACAAGAAGAAGAGCCCTATGAAGAACGTTATTACGCGTTTGGGGACCTGCTGATTACATTGCGTGTCTAAGGTTAGACATTTTGGTGTGTAAAACTTGAGAACACAGTCTAAATCGTGGATAATTTAATAGGTTGCACATGGACTTCACCTCCAGTTTATTAATTCTTTTTTATTCAACAATATATCCCTTTTTAAAAGGCTGTCTTGCTTTCATGGTGAAATGCTCAAAGGGCTGTTGCAAACAGAAAGCTGAAAGAAAGAATGTTCATTTTCCTGTAACAGTAGGAACGTGCATAGTGGTCTGGTCCAATCAAGGTGTTCAGGACTGCCATATAGCTGAGAGTTTATATTTCAGATTAATGTATCACCTGCATAGATGGCAAATCCTCTTCCCCTTAGAAAGACCCAAGGTTTTTTTATTCATGCCTTTTTTCCTTAAGCACTGCCCACCCCCTGCCCCTTGATGAAGGAGAACAACAGAAAGTGATTAAGGAGATTGTGTTAATAAAAAAAAAAAAAAAGCTCTTTAAACCAACAAGCTTATGGATTTTGAAGGACTGCCAGGAAAGTCATTAACAGAAAATATTCAAAAGGCACTTAAATGTGTTCTCTGACTTCAATAGATTTGTTTCTGTCACCCCACAAGAAAACAGAACAAGGCTAGCTCCTGGCTGGTGCTCTGTGCTCAGCAGCCCTCCTCAGTTACCCATTCAGCCCCTTCCTGGATGCCAGCATTCTCTCTCCTGCTCCCTCTCCATCCAAGAAACACTCATCTTTCCTTCACCTATCTCACACTGACTATTTCTGCTACTTGAAGCCCTGACTTCTCATTTCTCCTTTAAACCACTTCTATTACCAGGGCAGTCTATTTCATCGTGCAGCACTTGCACGCGGTCCCCTATGCATTCCTGCATTCTTTTCTGATCTCTCGCTGCCTCATGCCAAATTCCTCTTCTTCCTGAAATACTGTGATGTTGAACATCATGTTGGTACTGCCGCAGATGGTGCTTTGGAGGAAAGGGATCAAGTCCACAATTAAGATGAACAGAGCTGAAACTGCAGATTGAGATCAGGTTTTCCAGGCATGGAGAGGATGTTTGCTTCAGATGTCACTAACCTGGAAACTGACCTCAAGCACCTTGACCCCAGGCTCCTACTAGCCACTGGCCTTAGCATCACCAAGAAGAAATTCTTCCTTTCAGTTCCACCATAAATGCAGGAACATTATTGCCTACTATTGATTCACCTGTTCTTTCATGCTGTCTCAGGACAGAAAACTGCGTTGTTTCAGAATTATTGACCCGTGGAAAATGTGGTTTATATGGATTTCTGTCTCAGTCTTCTATGTCATCCCCACCACAATACCTTTAGACTTTTTCTATATCTCCTAGCTTAACCTCATGGTTCTCTGCTTCATCCTAGCCTTCCTGTGACTGTCATAATTCCAGCTCCCTCCCTCCTGTTTTTCCCTTCAATATTCATCTTTCCTTCCATGACTTCTGCATAAAATTTTGCGCTTGTTGACTAGCTTGCTTGGCAAGGAACAGAACGTGTTGTGACCACTCCAGCCTTCCACATACTAACCATCCCAATGACTGCTGCCTCACATTTTCCTAGCATCGACATTATTTTAGTCTCCCTTCTGATCCCAGATGCTGACTTCCACAAAATTCTGTCAAGTTTGGCATGTGGAATGACAGCCTAAGCCTCATTTCCTTAGGAAACCAGCTAAAACATTTCACTTCCTTTTTCTAAACTGGATTAAATAACTGCAAGATGGATGGTGCAGCAGCCAGACAAACATGACCTGGTCAGGAATGGCGCCAGGACTCACAGGTGCTCCTTTCAAAGGCTGGGCAAAACAGCGCACAGTGTTGTCTCATCTTTCCTTTCAGCCCTCATGGATTCTCCTAATTGCTCAGGGAATTACTCACCCCAGCTTGCCATTCCCTCCCTCGAATCCTCTAACGCCTACTTTGCTCGTGCATTTGCATACAACACCTATGTGTCACCCTTCCCCTCAAGTACCAGCAACAACAAATTCAGTCCAGGACTGGTCCTTCTGGGCATAGGCTACAGCGCATGGATGGCAGAACAGGGAAACATTTTGGAGTCCTGACTCATGAAGGATCACCCTGCAATAATCAGGGTACAACTGCAAATAATGAAATATCCCCCAGTGGAAGAATGGACACGTTTTAAAGCTGGAGAAAAGCTGAAACTGTTCAAGTATTAAAGTGTTTGTGACAAAATACAAGAGGGGGATGTAGCAGTAGTATATTGCAAGTAACTGATGCAGCACTGCTCTCATTAACTCCTAATTTAACTTTACTGGAAAAAATACTCCTTTTTTTTTGCTGTGCAATGTATTCTTTTAAAATATGCAGAGCACACAGTACCATAGCTTTTCTCCCATTGCGTTCAGCAAAACACGTTACATTTGAAGTTACCTTCTTAGTAGACCTCAAAGCCTAACCTAATATCCAGTCAGAACATTGAAACTAAGGATCTGTGCTTTTTGAATCGGTCTAAAAGATGAAAGAAATACTCAATGAAATGCTGATGATAAAGTACTGGGTTTTAAACAGGACAAAAACAGAGTTTGTGTATGCAGAGCTGAAAAAAACAGCGGTTTTGATTCCCCAAATCCTTTCAGCAAAATACTTCAGAGAGGTTACAAATCTTAATTGACCATAGCACCACATGTCAGGAAAGGTAAGTAGCGTCATTCCTACGCCAAGGAGGAGAACAGGAGTACAACAGGAAGGAGCAATAGGTCAAGCCTGGACAACGTGACAGCCTGGATTAGAAGCCAGGCATTGCTGGCTCTCAATCCATGCTTAAAAATCACTGCTCCAACAACAAACAAAAACATTGCCGGTCAAATTTGATTGAATTTGAAAGACCGTTCTATAATCAATCATGACAGGGTTAATTCTTCTAAACTCTCACTAGCAGATGCTTATCTGCCCTGGAGTACATCCATGATTCGAGGATAATTATGAATGCAAATCTCAAAAAGCAGTTTCTAAGTGAAGAATTGTGCATAGCTTTTTTTATTATTATTCCTTTTCTCTGTCTCCCAATAAACTGGGACACACACACACATAAAACCTTTAGCAAACACTCTCACTAAAAACTAAAACATTTAACCACATCACATCAAGGAAAGGTGGTGAATATACAGATGGATTTAAATAACCCAGCCAAACTGTAATAACTTAATGAGACTAAGTGAGTCCACAGTGTGAGGGAGCAGAGGGCTCCCATGAAATAAGCCACAACTCCCAAAGCACTCCCCTTTTCACAACCTCACTTCCCTACAAAAGCCTGATTATTCTAGTTCCTTTCACCCTGTACCCCAGCAGAAAATACCTGAAGGGGAATCAGGGTCCCACCAGCTAAAGTCTGCTTATTCTCAGTCCCTTCTGACCTACACTTTTAACAAGTGTCCATTGCAAGGTGTTTTCCTGGAAAATTCCACTGTACTTTCCAGTATCCAGCTACTCCATAGCTACTTTGAGCTCTACCCATTTTGAACTAACTCTTTGCCTGTCAGAGGGAAAAAACAAAACAGAACAAACTCCACATACCGTAAACCCAAACAACATGAAAATAACACAGTCCCTACCAGGCATCTACCAGTTTCTGGAGAACGAAATACTTACTTCAAAGTGAGCAAACAGTCAAAACCCTGGTGCTCATAAACACATAGCTCCAGTCTAAAAGATCCATGAAAGAAGAAATGGGTAGAGAACTCAGCAAGAGTGAGAAGTTCTGGAAGAGAAAGGCAGTAATTAAATTATGGAATTGAATGAGAAGGGGGGCATAGGGTCATCAGCTCTTATCTCCTGCTGGTGGACTAATGGGAGCGAAACACCTTTCTAAGTGGAAAGACCCATCACTTTTGTTTCCTAAAATGCAAACGCTTTGTTGCCTGTTCTGGGGGGAAAACCCTCACACTGCGTTCAAGTCGCTTTTCCCCACCCACCAGTAGACAGTAGGGGTTTCACATAAAGCCTAACACATGAAAGTAAATGAACAAACTCCAAAAAACTGAAACCTCCTGGAGCGAGCACATCACAGCATGCTAGGCTTTTCTGCACTGATTGCAGTGGTTCTGAGAACAAAGCAGTCGAGGCTGTAGCATGGCTGCTTAATTCCCTGAACAGAAGTCACAAAGTTGCTTTTCTAAGGTTTTTTTTGAACTTTCTTGATGGCAACTTCCCCACACCGACCATAACAATTATAAATCCTCCCAAAAATGTAACAACCAGAGCAATTCTGCACATGTTAAGCAGCTGTTAGGCAGGATTGCTGAGTTTAAGTCTGTTGCGCTTCAACTGAAGCATTATTTGAGGTATTTTCTCCTGGATATCTGTTAAGAAATTTACTGTGTTTTTAATAATCTTTAAGAGTTCAGCTTCATTTTCAAGTTGAGTTAAAGCTGGGGAATGAATTTCAAAATACTTTGGGAGGGGAGAAGAAACAGGATGGGGCTGAGAAAGCAACTACACAAGTTTTGTTTCCTTAGGACACAAGCCTGAAAAAGCACTGCCTGGGAAGCTGGCTGCAGAACACAAGGGTAGAGTTTGGGCTCTGTAGCAGCCAGCAGTAGCTTAAGAAATAAACCAAAAAGCTAACAATCCCTTCTAAACCTCACAACTAAAAATTCAGTTGCTAAAAAAAAAAAAAAATTTACAAGGGGGAAAAAAAAACAACAAAAAAACCCAACAAAACCAAAACACTGTAGCAGTTATTCACTGTCTCTAAATAGAAGCAAGACTTTCCAAAGGTCCTGATGGTTTCACCTGTTCCTTCTCCAAATAACCTACTTTGATCTTTCTGAGTGTTTTTTTATTTTTTTAAAAGGGAGCAGAGGGTGAAGAAATCTCTGTATGCATGTGTTTGTGAGACAGAAGGACAGGCAGAGAACGAATGAATCCCCAGAGCTGAGTAAAGTAGCATCTACCCAAACATGTTTACTATATTATCATTTCTGCAGCCAAATGAACAGCTAGTTGACTGGCATTAAACAGCACAATTTAATGAATGGAGAGGTGTGAACTTGCAGAGGGGGTTTTTCAAAAGTTAAATAATTTCATTTCAATGGCAGTGAGGTCAGTAAAGCATAAATTCAAGAATATGTCTCTAATTAAGTGATAAAGCTAATTGGATCTGAGTTTATTTCCTGATAATAGCTTGCACTGCTGAGATAAATGGCTAGGAAAAGCCGAGGGAAGGATTTCTCTTCTTTAAGCTCCTATTGAGGGACAAGCTGTGACTTGATCCCAACACTATTTTTAATGTTTAAGATGTACTGGAACAACAGAGACTACATTATTTCCATCAGTTAAGAAGATGCAAGAAACAAGTGAGCGGATACATGCCCATCATTTGATTCCCAAGCCCTAAGGTTTGGGGTAATCCAAGGGCAGAATGAGACAGGACTCATTGAAATACACAGAAAGAGATGGTGTCCTCGCTGGAGCTGAACAGAACTGCACTTCCATTTTTTTCAGTGGGAAAAAAAACCAAAACAAAACAAAATAAAAACAAACAAACAAACAACAAAAAAAACCACAACCAAAACCATAAACCCCCCAAAACCTAAACTTTCTGGTATAAATTACAGTCAAACAAATAGCGTAAGTCTATTTCTTTAATAGGCACTGACACTTCTGAAAAATCTAACTTGATTTCACTTAGGAACAAACAAACAAAAAGCCCATAAGAAAGCCGATCCAATCAGTATTTTCCTTAAGGATACGTTTCCCTTCAAGTGCACAAATGGTCTCATTGACTTTAATATCAAAGTAGCTCCCTGGATTGCATCAAAGTGGTAAATGTGTTGCAGAATCAACTCCTAAATCTCCAGGTGTAGTGGTAGGAAAGAAAACATGACTGTGAAACCACAGAACTGAGGCAGGAATGTCTGCCCAAGCCCAAAGCACTGGCCCCAACAAGTGTCATTTTCCTGGAGGTCTCAGTAAGGGGTTAACTCAGACACCAAGCAAATATAATTTAGATGTCAACATTGTTAATTATTTAATTGCTTAGAAAAGCACAATTGGTGCAGACTCAGCTATGAATGACATCTCATTCCCGAGACAAAGCCAGGGGGAGGGAGGTTTGCTTTGGAAAATACGGTTTGTATTGCCCCTGTAGCCCTGGCACCAGCCTGCTGCAGGTGGCTGTCCCAGCCTCCCAGCGGGGAGACCCTTTTCCCAGGGAGAGCCCATGGATTCCCCCAGCTCGCCAGGGGAAGGGCCCAAGGCATGGCAGTCCCTGGCACACACCCGCATGCAAGCCGAGCACCCCCGCCCCGCTGGCTGTGTGCCGTGTCCCGTGCCACCAACACGGCTCACACAGCCTTTCCTGGGGGGAAAAGTCCAAAGGAAAAGCACCAAAATGTTCTTTCCTCTGCGAATTTTTTTTTTTTCTTCCTCCTTGTCATGGGAAAACCCCAAACCATCAACAACATGCTTTTATGTTATGTGTAATAATGTCTGATCAGCAACAATCACACATTTCCTAGGGTAATTACTTTTCCCCACAGATTTACCATTCGGAATGTGTTTATCCAGAATGAGATATACTGTTCCGTGAGACCTTTTGTTTGGTCTCATTCTTAACCACAGCACCTCTTTATTGATCAAGAATAATATTCCATGTTGGTGGAAACTCTTTTTCACAAGTATTTTTGTCCTTAACTGAAACAGAATTTTTCACAGAATAAATTCTTGGGAAAATTATTTCTTTTAAAATGGTGTCTGGCAATGTATTTATAAAATAAACAGTTCATATTCAGAAAAAAATGAAAGAGGAAGTAAAAGGCTGACATTTTTCTCTTCTATGATATCCATGACAGGGACAACTCCCTCCCTCTTGAGCAAGCCGACAGTGCCCAGCTATCTGTACTATAGCTATCGCCACACGTTTGCAGCACTCCGCAATTCATTTCACTATGGTTAACAGATCTGCTTTTGTGACACGTTGTAGGACATCTTATAAAAATATTCACAATTAACAGAGCTTGTTAACAAGCTTTTGACAAAAAAAAAAAAAAAAAAAAACACACACAACAAGCAAACAAAAAAATAAATCAAGCAAACAAAAACCCCTACAGTTAGGCTCATTTAAAATGCAAGTACAATTATCTTTTTTTAAACGGCTACCTGAAGTTTCTATGTTCCCACCTCAAAATGAAATAATTCTCAATTTAAAAACATGATTTTCAGATTTCAAATGAAATGGCATAAAGTTAAAATAGAAAAATAATTTTCAGTATGTCATTGAGTAGGCCAAAAACATTCCTATTTGTTTACAAACTATTCATGCTTCCATAAACCCACGTTTTTCATCCCAATTTTCATCAGAAATGTTAAAAAAGTTTCATCTGTAAGAATGATGAAGTTAACTAGCTTTTGGTTTGATAAAACGAGAAATCAGGTTTCCCCTGTAGGAATGGCTGCGCATCCCTCAGCCTCCGCAGAGCTACCCGTGATTATCTGCTCTACAGGTCAGCCCTGCAATTCTTCCTGAGGACAGAAATATCCAAAGCAACTCTGAGTAAAGACCACAAGATCAATCTCAAATCATCTTTTCCTTATAGCCCGTATTGATAATCTGGATAATAAGATATTTTTTTATTATTTTTTTTAATAAAAAATCCTGCACATGACCCAACCAAACAAGCTGAGAATAAGGCTGCCTCCACGTATTTCTGTATCCCTACAGGGATAAGACTTATTCTGCTTTATCCTAGTGTACTAGAGAATGCAATGAGACTTAAGAATTCCAACATACTGAAGTCCCACCAAAAATCTCGAATACTTTTGTATTTAAAGCCCTCCACAGAAAGATTTATAATTTGTTCAGGTTTTTCCTCAGAAGTCTTAGATTATTTCTAAACTAACAGGCAGTCTGATAGAATTTAGGCATTAACAGGTCAAAACCACATGTCTAAAAGAATTCTGGTGGAAGGATTTCTTTAAGGAGAAATTAATTTCTAACGCAGATAAGCTTTTGTGAATACTTCCTATTATCTCATTAGCATGTTTTCTGACCTCTGGACTTCAAAATCTCTTCCACAGTCTGGATTCCTAATCTTGTTTAAACCCATATTTAAATGCAGAATAACTGATTAGCCAACATCCTTTGTGCTACACAACCACACATGTTTCATGCTTTTATCCTGAAAAGTGTCATCCATTGTTTTTTATTTCTCTGACCTTGCACTGAAAAAAAGCACAATGTGATAATACACCGTGCCTTTTTACTGCAAAATCAAGGACTTCCCCCCCCCCCCCCCCCCCCCCCAAGTAAAGCAGAATTAAAAAAGGTACTTTTCTCCAAAGATGTTTGTTGGACTATATAGTAAACCATATTATTTGAACTGACATGATGCCTAAGTGTGCAAGTATAACAACTGACAAAGTTTCTAAATGCCTTGTGATGAAAATCTGTCTGCACAGGAGAAGACCTGTCTGCAGATGTTCAGAAATGTCTATAAACCTTATTTCTTTAAATTATGAGGCTTATTAACATGTGCTGCATGTATGGATTGCACAGCACTCATGTTTTTAAGTAATACAGATATTACAAGACGACCACAGACTCTGTATTCTGCATCGGGTCCTCTCTGTGTTCGGGTGAAATGAGATTCAACCACTACTTTATATTTTCTATTCAAAACATTTCAACAAAATGAGATAATTTGAGTTAGGCAATATATTTTTCCTCCACAAATCCCAGAAATTCTAAATATTTTATAGCTCAAATTAGATCTTGCCACATAGCTGGAATATTGTGAGCACTCCCAGAGTATTCTTAAAGTGAAACATATTTGGAAAAAGGAATGAATTGCTTCCATTTCTCTTTTCTTCTTTTGTTTCCTATTTTAAACTGTAAGACATACATTTCTCATGCTTTCAAAGCCACAAGTATATCATTCAAATTGTCATAGTGGGTACAGTGCTGGAAGAGCCGCTTTAAAACTGGTTTCATATGGGAAACTGTCAAAATTGTCTTCCTTTACATCGTTTTCCATTGCTTGTTGCAATTATGATGACTTTTGGATGCACACATTTTTTTAGAGAATCAAGGGAAACTAATTATGCGTCACTGCAAAGCACAACATCCACTTTTAAGTCTCTACACTTAAGTTCTCTATGGTTTTTAAATTAGCAATTACATCTAAGAAAATTCTATAATAATCTAGTCAAGAAATTTGCTAAAAAGAAACACTGAATAAAAACAGTTAATCATCTTTGCACAATTACTGTAAATTAGCATATCCATTAATATATGAAAATATGTGCATATTTTACTAAAGCAGCAATTAAAAAAAATACTATAAACTACACTGTGCTGTAGATGCTAATTCAGTGCAGGCTTTGAGAAATGTAACTGGTAATTTCATACTGAGTTTCATCAGGGATGGTCTTTAAAAGGGTATGTGCTGATTATTACTGTACGGGTTTATGATTCAATTTGTGACTTACATGCCAGAATAAAAGCCATGGAGTGAGATGGCTCAATTAACCTCATCCACAAATAATTTGCAACACAGAATACTAGTAGCATGATACCAATCCCTAAACCTCTGTTATTTTCTGAATCAAAGTACACATGCAGTAATTGCTATTAACTGTCATTAATGTTGCTGGTACTTAAAATGGGATTAAGGATTTAACACTAGAGAGAAAAAAAAAAAACCAAAGACGCTTTCTTTTTCTAATTCAGTTACATTCAATTGAAAAAGAAAATTAAAGTTATCTAGATTAGAAACAAAGGTCAGAGTCATCAGGACATGGAACCTCTTTTTATCCAACCCGGGGTTTAATTAAGCTATGTAGCAAAATATTCCTTTGATGCATCAGGCTGATCTCTTATTCACTTATTCTACCAGTATACCTGCTACTATTCTCTGAGGGGGAGGAGAGGAGCTTCCATGATTATGAAGCAAAATATGTACTGTACGTTTTTAATTAACTATATAACAGTTTGAATCTCATTTGGAATATAATTTAAGGAGCAGAGCAAACGTAAAATGAAAAGCTAATGAAGTGATGCTATGTACCCCTCCATGTTACTGCCATTTTTCCTAGCTTTCCTAGAAAAATAACTGTAATTTTCAATTTTGTCATGTATAAACATGAAATTGTATTTAACTGATGCCTTGAATATTAATTGTTAATAGTTTTCATTTTTTCTTTCCCTGCTACTGTCATAGCACTGTTCTGACTTTCACATGGCTGCCGTCTAGATTTCCTGCCCCACTGCTGAGGACCGACTGAAAATGAATATTGTGCCTGTAAGCTAAACGCCTTGTGTGTGTTAACAGCCAAGTATTCTACAGACACATGATTTATAAATTTGCACACTCAGACCCGTAACTTTTCCTCCACTCAAACACAGTGTCTGGCGGAAAACATGGCAATAGTAAAGCTTTCGGGAAAAAGAAAAAAAAAAAAGAACAAACATAACAGGAAGAAACCCCCACCCTTCTGTTCTGGTTATGTGGGCTAGGATCCTCTCCTTGCGTGATCAAAACAAAAAGAAAAAGCACGACAGATAATCCCTGAATACCCAGCCTTTAAATATGCAGGAGCCTTACGCACGCAGAAGCAAGTTAGGTAAATGCATGCGTTACCCAAATTGGAGGTGTGGAAGCAACAGACAGCAAACTCACCCCCAAACTCAACCAGCTTCAAGCTCCTTTCCTATAAGCAGAAATGTAACAATTTAAAGGGAGACTTTTCCCAGCTATTGGGTAGGAAATAACCCAGCAAACAACGTATAAATTGTGGTCATTCTAAAGAGGTGATGTAAGGAAGCTGTCGCTTTTCATATTTGTCTAACGAGCAGTTGACTTGCAAAGGCCATAAAGGTACATGCACATCTCATCTATTTGCACCTACAATCTTTATGACAGCTTTTTAGAGCCAGAAAAGAGAAAATAATCACTGTTTTGCTCTTCTATATTAACCCAATGTTTTTTCAAACTGTCAGGCAAAACTAATTTAATGCACATATCGTAGCTACTAAATTATTGTTATGTTCAGGTAATAAATCTTCTAAAGAAATAAATTCTACACTTAAATATAAAACTCAGCACTGCCCCAAGCATGTTGTTACAAGGCAACGTATCATACAACACACACGGACTGGAAAACATTATTACCAAACTCATGTGATCACTGTTCAGTACACTGGTCTAAAAAAGCAGCTTTAAATGTACAGAAACCAGCACTTTTCCACACAATTTCCAGAGCACTCTGACTACATACTTTCTTGGGGCATCTACTAACAAATACAACATATTCGGCACGACTTCCACCAGCAGCAGCAGCGTACTTGTGCGTGCAGGTGGTGTGCTAAGCGATGATACTCTAAAGCCATCTTCCTCCCCATGGATCCCTCAAGGGAGCAAGTCAAAAACATGGCTGCATGCTCGCTGAGCTCCGAAGCGCAGCGCCCCAGATGCCCATCTATTCTCTCCATCCCCTGCCAGTCCCCCAGGTCAAACGCTCCTCCCATGTCCCTTTCAAATATTTGCTGGGTTTAGTCTTTGAACCAGGGCGTTATGCCAGGCACTTAAACGTCACTTAAACTTTTTAAGAAAGGGGGATGTGTGCAGGTGGGTGGGTTTAATGCTATATTGTGACAGAGAAAACTGAAAGTGTAAATACAAGAGTCTGAACAGCTATTAGACAACAGTGGGGAAGGGAATAATCAGTAAACAGCATCAAGAGTATACAAAGTAAAAAGAAAAAAAAAAAAGAAACACCAGCATAAAGTATAGAAAAGTTTATGGTTAATCACATTGACAGTGAAATTCCATTCATGCTTATCACTGTTGTTTGGCTGCCATTAAGTAAAAAATAGTGTTGTAAAGAGATTGCCCGTTATCTAAGGAAATTATCTAAGCCGTGTTTCATAGTTACTGCAAAGCAAATTCCCTTCACCTCCTTAGCTAGCAGCAGAGCTACAAGAGGTACAAGGAAGAACTCAACTTCTAGTTTTAGTGAAGCAAATAAATAGTCTCAGTCAAATATCTCATTTTATGGTATTATAAAAGACAGGTATGCCAATCACCCCAGCAAATAGATGAAATCACTCTTAAACGAATAGTTAAATATAACTAAATCCATTCCTCTTCTATGTGTGTCCCCCTCAGAAAAACAAAACTCCTTTATGTGCTAACTCCAGAAAAAGAAAATCCTATTTAAACATCTTATCTATTAAAAAAAACCAAAACAACAAAAACCAAATGAACCAAAAAAACAACAAAAAAAAAACACGGACTGAAAAGAACTAATGATAATTACAAAGAGTCCATAGATTATAAACAAAGAAAGCAATGTCACACCAAATAACACTGTACAAGATAGTTAACTAATACTGGCACGGAATAACCTATGTTCTGCTTCAAAGCTGCAGATGAAATGCACTGGGGAACAAACTCCAACCTGTACTAAAACAATACACTTTGCATAAAAGTTAGCAAGTGATCAGCAGTAACACATCAAGATGCTTAAAGTTTACAAGAAAAACTGCCCCTTTGTTCACACTACCTTAAAGGTTGGCTGTGCTCTGCACCATTTCCATGAGATTTCTAGGTGCTTGGGATTTTTTCATATTTCATGAAAATGAACAAAATATTCAGATTTTGTTTTCATACTCATCATCCCTCATTTTGAACACAAAAGCCTCGAGAAGAGGTTGTAGTGGGCTCCATGCTACCTTTGACGGCAATGGGATAAAGTCAGAGGATGCATCGCTATATCCAAGGGCGGAGGATGAAGCAGTCTGCAGGGCTGACCGATGGTGGTTTATGGTGGAGGCAGTGCTGCAATCTATTTTTCTCTTTTTTTTAGAGCTCAGGAAAACAGGAGATTCACAGACCCTGCCTTAACATACATATACATTACCAAAAAGATACTATTTGAAACATAAGGAGCATTATTTTATTGCAGGGGTGACAGATAAGTTCTGATATAAAGTGGAATAAATTTTGAGTCACTTCAATTAACATGCACTAGTAAAAACAGAGAAGAAAATGCACTCTATAATTCTCTGCAAGTTTATTCCACTTGTCAGCTTTCATCCACAACAGAACTAAATCAAAGTTGTCAGTATTTACTATTAAGCTTCTCCTTGTGCAACTGCCTAAGTACTTAATAAAACAACCATCTCTCTTTTCTCAACTAGATATATACTTTTTAAAAAAGTTAGTTTAAATTCTTGAGTTTCTTCTTGTGCAAATACTTAATTCTCTTTAGAACAGGAGCAAACTATTGTTCCTGACCCTCATATGCCTTATAATAGCATTAATCATGCTAAATTCTTTTGGTGCTCATGTGGATATAATGTAATTATAACAAATTCCTGAAGATCATTTCTTATTCCCATTGGTCTCGGGCAAATCTAAAATGCACTTGATTTCTATAAATGAAAACATGATGTAAAACTTCTCTTGGTAAAATAAAACTTATAAAGTAAATAATAAATACTCATAACAAAGAGCAAAAATTATTAAACTAGAAGTGATATATAATCAAAACCAATTCATTTCTAATGTATTTTTCCATGGTTTGGTCCCATTGCCCAAAGCAATAAAAGCCTTCAGAGTACTCTCTCAGACTACAACTGCAGTTTATCCCCCTATTTAAATTTCTTTTAAAAAGCATATAAATCTGCCAGATATTCTGTACGTGCACATGAAGGTATTTCCAAAACACAACTTGCAACCTGGAATCCAACAATATTTACATCCTAATAAAATGTTGACAGAGGATTTTTTTAATTTGCTACATGTGCTTTTAAAAATGCCGTTAGGTGCTGGGTTTGGGGGTTTTGTTTTTGTTTGGTTATTTGTAACCTGTAAAAAGTTGAATATCAATTGAATTCATCTGCCAGGAGTGCAATTACTGGCCTTCACATATAAAATTGCTGAATAAGATTCTGCATATGCACAAGCTACAAAACATCGATAAGGTCAAACTACACAATACTTAGAGGACGAGATTCTTTATTAGTAGATTATAATTTGAAGAGTCTGCCTTTTCCTTTTTTAGTGTAACACACAAAAAAACCAGATTTACAATATAATCTCATTTAGACTATATCCCTTTTAAAACACAGGCAAAAATCAGACACAGAGCTTTCACACCCTCAAATAACAAAAAAAAACCCTAGCGAGTGCAGAGGTTTAAAATACAAATGAAAGAAAAAAAAATCCAAAAAGGATTTCAAGATGTTAGTTGTTGTTATGGAAGTTTAATATAATGCATTTAAAAAGGAAACCTGTAAGTAGGACTTTCCATACGAAAAGTGCACCCAGTGACATTTGAGATAAATAAACCGATTCTGCAGCATGTCTCAGTAACAATAAATATTAGACACCAAGAGTTTTATAACATGTCCTAACTATATATTCTAAAATATATGCCCTAAACCAGCCTATTCTTTGGAATAAAATTTATCTATGAGAAAATGATAAAAGTGACTGTGGTAGTTAATCTCCAAAGGAAAGAACTCATTGATTTCAGATTTCCTATAACTTGAAAAGGAATTTAATTACAATGACTTGCAATACCAGTTGTCCAGAAAATTTAGATTTTTGAATTTAAATTTAAAAAAAATACTAAATATCCTGCTCCTATACGTAGCCTTTAATATGATACTGTTCCTCTTAGAAACCAAATAAGGTCTACTGGATCATGAGGAACAGCTGGAAGTTTAGAACCGGACCAAGAGTGATTTCAGACCAGTGAAAACCACAAACAAAATAGTTCTCTGAGTACGTTTCACACAGTGGAGGTCCAACAGTGTCTAGTTAGCAGTCTTACCCAACCAATTTGATTTTCCTGTGTTGAACAATGTCCATGAAAATTAAATTTCATTGAGTTACTAAGTTGCAGAATTTCATTTGTTATTTTAAAGTCCTGCCTCCGTTATGCTCCCTTTCATATTGTCCCATGCAATATCTCATCTCACACAACAGATGAATTCAGGAAGTTATTTTAAACTTTCCTGGCTGATGCAATACAAATATTAATGTTTTCATGAAAAGAAAAATCCTCCTCAAGAGAAACAGCTGATTATTAATTATGATTTCAGATTAAAGAGAAAGCGTGAAATGAAAGAAAACCCAGGATTTAAGTTTATAAACTTTCCAGGAGCCAGTACTATGATTTCCTCTGTTTACACAACATGAACCGGAGATGGTGCCCCTTCCTGCTCACACCCTGTGGATGTTGCTGCAGCACAGTAAATAATTATAAACACTTCCCTTTGTACAGTATGGCTTTGTTGATAACGGCAACTACAGCGAGGCTCTTGCTCAGAAATCAAATAGTATGTGGCAATTGAGTATTTATTTTAATAAGATGCAATTGGAAAAACTGTGGATGTTGGCGCAGCCTCTCATGTGTCAATACCACTTCATTTTCACCTTTGAGTACAACTAACATAGATGCTGCTAGAAAAGGTTTTCATAATATCGCGTGCAATGTAGGGCAGGCTGAGGCCAAGCGACAAAATCTACCCCACGTGTTTTCAGCGTCTAAGAACAAACTGAAGACAGTCATCTTTTCCAAGGAAAACCACAGCAAAATGAACACATGCATAGAGAAACGTGGATGTGCTTAAGCCAATAGCCCCTCCCCCCCACCTGCCAAAATACAGCAAAATAAAAGTCAGATTGTCTCCGTATTAAGCTGTAAATCTATAAACTGCTTTACACAAAAGTCATAGGTTTGCCCTTTGTAAACCCAACATCTTTGTAAAGAAAGTGTAAGTGACAATAAGAGCAGCTTAATAAACCTTTGCTTCCTTTCCAGCTCTCCACACATCAGGCACGGGAATTCCCTCTACTGACCCCTTCATTTGTGAAAAGCTGAAGAACAAAATCCAGCAAAGAAGCCTGAAGTCCCCCTACTGCCTGACCTCTCGCTCCCCAACCCCATTCCCCCTGCGTTTCCAGTTATTTGAAATGGAAAGATGCACAAACCTCAGCAATGCATTCACAACTCCTCATTCTAGAATTAGGGGTCATTATTCATCTCTGGGTCCTTATTTCTCTGCTATTTAGTCCATCGCCTTGCTGTTGCTATGGCTGGAGAGGGGGGGAAGGGGGGGGGGGGGGGGGAGGCAGAGGAAGGTATTACTAAGTTCCCAGACCTCCTTAAACTGCTCAAAGCAGCATGGCTAATCTGACCACGCAATATTCAGAACAAGTGCTCATACAGGGAACCTTCCCCTTTGTTCAAAACAAGCAAAACAAAACCAAAAAAAACCTTCCCCCCAGCCACTTTGCCTGCACATTAAAAGCATTTTTATTCCATATGGTGCCTTTTTCCAACACCCCCCCACCCCCCCATATGCCTTCCCCATTTCAAGACCCTCCAACAGTAACAGTCTCTTGCTGGGGGCCTGAAGCAGCCAGTATTTTTGCAAATATAAATAACCACTCAGGAGTGTCATTCCCATGCATATATATAATGGGACTGCTCACAGGAGGAAAGCTCCTGAGATGCCTCAGGATGATAGAGCCCTACACAAAGAGCTTAGAAAGCCAAATAAAAAGATGTAGTCACGGGCCCTTAGATACTTTGGGTTGAATGCGTAGGTAGGGGTGTGCTCTGTGTGGCACTATCTCCTCCTCCAAGCAAGCCTTCTCTCCTCTGCAGCAGATTTTATGGCCATGCTTTGAGCAGCTACTCAAGCTACATTCATACTAAGGGGGTTGCTGCTGCCAATACACCAAAACCCACCGTGTGCAAGAGCAGCTCACCTGCCACAGCCAGCGACCAAGGCCAGCCCACACCTAACGCTCTGCGTTTGCCTTTCCCCTGAGCGTAACGTGCTGTATCAGATGCTGGCTGCCTCAGAAAGGAGTATTTTAATATCACACAAAAAGTGAGCAGTTCACATAATTGTCACTATTTTTTCCTTCAACTGTCTGAGTGATATTAAAAAAAAAAAAAAAAAGAAAAGAAAAAAAAGGCGGTGGCTCTTTACAAGGAATGGAAAAGAAACACCATTCCATTTCTGTCTGGGGGTTTTACTTAATACCCATTTGTTCACACAGTACCACTTGCAAAAAAATGTTTGTTTGATATAAAGGACATTGAATAATTTATGCAATATTTAATAATGCAGTAAACCAGGGAGAGTTCAGCAAGACAGGCATGGCACTCTACATTATTTGCCTTGCCCGCCTCGCTTTTCCAAATAAACCCCCACAGTTTAAGACCATTAGCACACTCAATATAACAACAACAACAACAAAAAAAAAAAAAACAAAAACACACCCAAAACAAAACAAAACTGTCTAATCTGGAAATTAAACAAAGCATCTGGTTCCAGTTCATAGGATAAAAACATCAACTTTCCTAGTCACGTATTTTTAATAAAAATAAAATAAGGGCTTCAAGAACAAAATCAAAATGAATGGAACAGAATTTATATCAGCATCCAGTCCATTCCAACTGAGTCCAGAAGCCATATGAACTAAGTCGCAGTCAAGTATTAGTGTGATAAATGACTAATGGCTCTTCAGCATGCTGCACAGGGTATCCTGAAAGCAAATACATTTTAGAATACCAATAATTGCATCAAGCCAAGTACAAAGCTTTCACAACATATTGCGGGTCTCCTGACTTTTCATTCTTTAAACAGCCGTAATATACATAAGAAATACATCAACTTCCAGGGCATTTTACTTTGTTTTCTGGC